>NC_053028.1:222629921-222808146 GCF_003073215.2 Triticum urartu
CAGAGTTTGATCTAGTTGGATTCTCGGATGCTGATTATGCTGGTGACAAGGTGGATCGCAAGTCTACATCAGGCACATGTCATTTTTTGGGACGATCACTTGTATGTTGGTCTTCAAAGAAGCAAAACTGTGTATCTCTCTCCACTGCTGAATCTGAATACATTGCTGCTGGATCTTGCTGCACTCAGCTTCTGTGGATGAAGCAAACACTCAAGGACTATGGCATTCATCTGAAGCAAGTGCCACTCTACCGCGACAACGAAAGCGCCATCAAGATTGCCAACAACCCAGTTCAGCACTCGAAGACAAAGCACATTGAAATTCGTCATCACTTTCTTAGAGATCATGTTGTGAAGGAAGATATTGATATCATACACGTCAACATTGAAGAGCAATTGGCAGATATCTTCACCAAGCCCTTGGATGAGAAGAGATTTTGCAAGTTACGGTGTGAGCTAAATATCCGGGAA
This sequence comes from Triticum urartu, assembly GCF_003073215.2. Taxonomy (NCBI): domain Eukaryota; kingdom Viridiplantae; phylum Streptophyta; class Magnoliopsida; order Poales; family Poaceae; genus Triticum; species Triticum urartu. The sequence continues at coordinate 222,630,392 of NC_053028.1, forward strand.
TCCTCAAATGTCCTGTGATCAGGCACACATCCTAACCCTTATGCATATTGATGACTTAGATGTGCAACACACGAAGTAAAGTATATCTTCAATCAATGAAGACATACATTCTAAGTGTGAATACATTAATGTGGAATTTGACTTTGGAGCGCCACGATAATTGTGTGCCGTGTCTGGGTCTAATACTTCCTATACGGTGGGTAACGCCACCACCAAATGTTCTGTTTGAAGTGTTTCACTCATGGCGTCACATTTGCTATGTCTTCACATTTGATTTGGCTTCAATCTCAACATGTCTTCATGATTATCTTCACTATGTTGATTATATGTATATATATATATACTAGTGTTCTGTCCTCTACAGCATTCACTTATAGCTATGTCTTCTTGTTGAATCTTTTGAACTAAGTGAATGTGATCGGACCCTAACCTCTCTATGCTTTCTATCTCAAACTCTATCTCTCCAAATCATATGCATTCTATTGAAACTGTCGAATGTCTTCTCCGCGTCCTTGTCAGCAGAAGATACAAAGACAAACCTTAAGTCTGCTTTCAATGCTCATTCCTCCACATGAAACCCGGAGAAGTAGGAACGACCACCCGACAATCCAGGCGTGCGTGGGACGTGGAACAAACCCCAATATGCTGCATGATGGCCACGTGTTCCTCAGATGCGAATCGCCAGGGGCACCTGTGTAATAATGCAGTGCCGCCCCTGTACCTATAAATACACACGTCACAGGGGTCATTATCTCTTCTTCCACTCTCGCACGAACCCTAGCGCCACCGCTAGCCCTCGACGACGCCGGTGACGAAGCGCTTCGCTGCCGCAACCTCTCTGACACCGTCTTCACGCCGACCGCGGACATCCTCCTCTCCGCCATCGCCGTAGGTGTCCTCCGTCGCCAAGTTAGGGCACGGAAGATCGAACTGCTCGGCCTCCTCTCCCACTCTGTCTAGCAGTTCTTAGTGTGGTAAATAAAATTTCCTTTTTACGGCCCCTTTGATCCTATGGCTTTGTCACTTTCTACCACAAGCAGTCTCTATTCACACAAGTTGGATCTCTTTCATACTGCATCTCATAACATGCCTAGTATATTCACTTGTGCTTCACAAAGTAGTTAGATTCCTCACTTGTACTGATCTCTGGATTCGTACAAATCTGGAACCAACTCCTTATCTATGAGTGAATGTCTTCGCACGATGAGGTCAATGTCTTCTAAACTGATTTATCTTCAAAATCTTCTGAGAATGCATATGACCTCTTCCCCTTCCCTCGCACCTTAATGCTGTCATAGGTACATGTCCGTGGGAGAATCCCTTGGTTCTCATAGTCTGCATTCATTTGCAGAATTCTTACAACATCATATAAATTCTCCCGAAGCCAGTTCCTATTTGTCCAGCAAGCGAAAACCTTTGAAGCCTTTGAATGTATTGAAGCCTTTCAGTTTAAAATTCATGGCTTCAGAGAAATCTGCAAGGAAGGGAGGCAGACAGCATCGTGGCGGAACATCAAGAGATCTGCCTGATGACCTCTCAGAACTTTACAAGACAGATCCTGAAGAGGATTATAATCAGCGCAAGACCCAAATCCAGTGGATTCGAAGATATTGGGCAGAACAATGGTTCAAATACCGGTTTGTGACCCAAGAATATGCTGAGAAAAATGCCATCAAGCGACCGTGGGGAGACATCCTATACAAGAATCTTCAACCCAGGTCCAGAGAAGAAGCCATTGAACAAGGCTTCTATCCCTGCATGGTCCGTGGGCCACAGCCTGCAGATGCACACCCATCGTCACTACTATGGTGCCGTGACGACAATCTGTTCAAGTGCAACTTCCAGTTTGCCAAGAACTTAGCGAAGCAGAACAAGAAGTCTTTGGGAATAGACTTCAAACCTGGTCCCTCTGCTCCCCATGCCGATGGAACTCGCGAAGCTGAACCCAATCTTCTTGGGCCCTTCTACAACCTTGAAGGTCTCATCACCCATATCGTGGTTCAAGGGACTGCCATGAATGAGCCTGCAGATGACGTTGACTCAGATGAAGCGCCTGCAGCGCCGAAGCCAAAGAAACTGAAGCAGCCAAAAGCTTCAAAGCCTGCCTCCTCACCAAAAATCTCACGGGCGAAGCCACTGGCCACTGCACCTCCTGAAGACAGTGTGCAGTCTGAAGATTTGTCACGCATCTGCAAGCCCCAGAAGGTCAAGATGCCTCTGCCACACACTGGCCAAGAACTGACAGTTGCTGCTATTCTGCGCAACGATGCCATTGATCTGTCCAGTGATGAAGATCTTGCAGATGACGCTCTTGAGCAACTGATCAAGAGCAAAGAAGAAACAGAAATCTTCAATGATCTGCCTCTCTTTGACGTGGCAATCATCCACAATTTCATTGATGAGTGGTTTGAAACGCCCAACCTCAGCTTCGAAGACCTGCAACTTCCCATTGGTCTCAGTGTCGCCTTCCATGGCGCCATTGCTTCAGAGCTAGCTCTAGCTCAGCGCATCATCGAACTGAAGCAAAAGATTGACTATGAAAAAGCTCAGTTCAAGAAGCATATGGCCAAGCTCAGTGTGCAAGAGGTCAAGAACTTCAAGATCATGCTGCACGAGCTTAAAGAAGCCTTTCTCAAAAAACGTGAAGAAGCTCAAGGTTCTCGTGAGCGCATGAAGAGCCTGGCTGACAAGTGTGTGCAAGGCTACAACGAGGCTGAGAAGCGCAAGGCCCTTGGGTGTCCGGGCATTGATCCCAGGATGGCTGCTAAGCAGAAGAAGAAGCCCACTGTGGCCGAACCCAACGCACCAAGGCAGGAAGCAGATCCCATTGTCTTCCCAACTAGCATGACTGGCTCGAAGCCAAAGGCCAGGTCAACCGCTTCAGAATTGAAGAAGACGAGGACTGCTGAGGCTGAAGCCAGAAAGAGGAAACATCCTGAAGCCTCTGCTACTGCTCCCTCCAAGAATAAGTGGAAGACCAAGAAGGAATGGGCTGCTCCCATAGAGCCCTTGATTGTTGAACCCATCTCCATGGTTCGCCCAGATGCTGAACCTCAAGAACGTCAACTGACTGTCCATGAGCCTGCTTTCACAGAGGCTCATGAAGCTGAAGACTTTCCAGCAGCTGATCCCATCGATGCTGAAGACGTTGGTCACCATGACCATGTTGAAGATGATGCAGTTCTTCCTCAGCTCGAGCACCAACATGTATCATTGAAAGTGCGTTATATCGACTAAAGGGGGGTGAATAGGTGATTTTTATGGAAGTCTTCAAAACGTGGAAGTTATGAAGACAAACGATAGAAATAAACCTATTACCCTGCAGCGGAAGGTAGACTACACTAGACAAGCCATAGTCAAGTATTCAATGGAGTGAAAGCACAATGACTAATAGCAGCAATGTAGTAAGGATCAGGTAGGAAGATATTATGAAGCCAAACAGAAAACGCAGTCACTCAGTGAAGATAAAAGATAGTGCAATCATACAATGACTTCACAAGGAGTAACAGTAAGTAAAGGGAAGGGAAGATGAAACCAGTGACTCGTTGAAGACAATGATTTGTTGAACCAGTTCCAGTTGCTGTGACAACTGTACGTCTGGTTAGGGCGGCTAGGTATTTAAACCTTAGGACACATAGTCCCGGACACCCAGTCCTGAACACGTAGCTCAGGACACCCAGTCCTCACCGTATTCCCCTTGAGCTAAGGTCACACAGACCTCGCCCAATCACTCTGGTAAGTCTTCAAGGTAGACTCCCAAACCTTCACAGACTTCGTTCACCGGCAATCCACAATGTCTCTTGGATGCTCAGAACGCGACGCCTAACCGGCTGGAGGATGCGCAGTCCTCAAGTGTAATAAGTCTTCAGATCACACAGACAAGAAGACTTAAGTGATGCCTAATTCTCTTTGGCTCTGGGTGGTTAGGGCTTTATCCTCGCAAGGAATTCTCTCTCAAAGGCTTCAAGGTGGGTTGCTCTCAAATGACAAAAGCCGTACTCTGAATCTGAGCAGCCAACCGTTTATGGTTGTAGGGGTGGGCTATTTATAGCCACTAGGCAACCCGACCTGATTTGGCCGAAATGACCCTAGGTCACTAAGGAACTGACACGTGTTCCAACGGTCAGATTTCAAACTCACACGGCAACTTGGGCTACAAGCAAAGCTGACTTGTCCGACTCTGGATAAGATTTGCTCTCATAGTCTTCACTCGAAGACATAGGTTTTGTTTAAGCATCACTTCAGTCATTCTGACTGGTTCTCTTAGACCCCACTTAACAGTACGGTGGTTCCTATGACTCAACACAGAAGAAAGAGAACTACGAAAGATCTAAGTCTTCGAGCTCCATAGGCTTCATGCGGTGTCTTCTCTTGTCATAGTCTTCAATGTGAATATCTTCATATACCACCTTTGACATCAATGTCTTCATACATTTTTAGGGGTCATCTCTGGTAGGAAAACCGAATCAATGAGGGACTTCTACCTGTGTTATCCTGTAATTCTCACAAACACATTAGTCCCTCAACTAGGTTTGTCGTCAATACTCCAAAACCAACTAGGGGTGGCACTAGATGCACTTACAATCTCCCCCTTTTTGGTGATTGATGACAAACTAGTTGAAGTTTTCAACGGGGAATATAATCTGTGAAATTGTAAAGGATAAGGAATTGTCTTCATAAGTTGCAAGGGCTCCCCCTGAAGATGTGCATATAAGTAATTTGCTTTTGGAATGCAAATGCACATGGCAGGTTGTACTTGTGGAGATCCACTTCAACTTATGATGACAATCCACTATGCATGAGAAAGTATGTGAAGATAATGACATGCATAATGGAAAATGGACGTCTGCAGAATGATCTAAGTGCGGAATTTATCGTCGCACATGCGGAATTTATCATCGCAACACAAGGAGGCAAATAAGTAGCAGACGACCATCGAGTTTAAGTGTTACAACTCAAAGAACCAAATGTAGCAAAACGAGAGTTGTAAGCACGAAGCAAAATATAAAGCACCCGCCCATATGGACCCGCTTGAAGACTATCAAACTCATATGCTTCTCCCCTTTTGTCAGTAAGGACCAAAAAGGTTTGAAGACATAGAGCATCTACTCGTTCCCATGAGGAGTAGGTGAAGCAGCAGGGTCGTTGGTGGTGTTTGGCTGTGCAGAAGAGCCTGGAGCAGAGTCGAAGCATGCTGAAGGAGGTGGTGGTGAAGTAGCATCGTCTTCATCCTCGATCACTCTGGCATTCACAGTTGCAGCAGAGGAAGAGAACTCAGAGTCTTCAAGGGATGGAGTTCGTCGCAGCACTGCCCTTCGAGGAGGTGTGGAGTTAAACTTGAATCGCTTAGTGAAGCCATCCTCTTGAAGATCATCTTCAGAACACATCAGTGTCAGCCCTTTCCTTGTACGGCGAGAGGTTTCATGGGCAACAAAAGCATTCTTGGTGGCAATATTGCGAATGCAATTAACATCCACCAAGAGGCTTTGCATTTGACGCTTCAGCCAGTCATGATGCTTGTCCTGCTTCTGATGAAGAGCCACCAGAAGCTCTCGGTCATTGAGAACACGAGTGCGCTTCTTGGGTCGTTGGGCAATGGTGCTATCAGTGGCTTCGGTGAGAGCAGGATGCGGTGCACGTGTAGTGCCAGCCAAAGGATACACACGAGTGACGGCTTCAACGCCTTCAACGTTCTAAGAAAAACTTTGATGCTCTGCATTCTGAAGACTTAGAGGTTCTTTGGCAGGCTCAGGATAAATGGCTTCAATAGACATATCCACATCAGGCAAAAAGATCCGATGATTGCGGGTAGAGGGCTGATATGAGATAGCGGAGTGAAGTTTGATCAGCCGCATCACCCAAGGGGCATAGAACTTCAAACCAAACAGATCAGAGCCAGATGTAGCAAGTTGGCGAATGAAGAAGTCCTGTGTATTGAAGCATTTGCCATGAAGAATATAGAAGACCAAAGTCTTCATTGCACCTTCCAGCTTGGCATGGGGAGAATGTCCGTTGATTGGCCAGAGAGTTCGCTTTATGATGTGATAAATGGTTCTTGGTAGATACTCAAGGTCTTCAACGAAGAACTCCATGGGATAAGCATCATCTTGGGGCAATGGCTTCATCATACTGAGCATCTGACTCATATTAGGTTCAGTCTTCTGAAAGATGCTCTCAATAGCTTCACTATGAAGCTGACAGCCATGCTCATAGAGATCGCCAGGAATGGGCAAACCAGTGAGCTCAATGATGTCAAAGGCTTTGGCTTCGTGATGAACATTTCCTGTCATCCACTCCAGGACCCAAGTCTTCGGATCTCTGCTATACCCGCGGATGTGAAGTGTGGCATAGAATTGGAGCAGCAACTCTTCATTCTAATGCTCTTGGTCAGTGACGAACGGCAGCAGTCCAACCTCTTTGAAGCAATCCAGAGCTTCTTCCAGACAGGGCAGACCAGCTATTGCTTCAATGTCAAGGCGCTTGTGTGGGAAGATGCGACCTTGGTTGTAAAGAACGCAGGAGTAATAGCTTCGCTGCGGATAACTCCAGAACCGATCAGATGATATTCTTTCCCTGTAGTAGGGGTTCCTGGAGCTATTGAACAATGTGTTGTCCGCTCTGAAGCCATTGATATTGAAGGAGCCAGGTGCTGATGCAGGACCTGGGAACCTTGGCAATATTGGGATTGGCTTCTGTACCTGAGGCCTGTGCTCAACATGATAGTCGAATTGGGGACCGGCAGCAGACGCAGGAACAGAAGCAGCGGGATCAGTGGCTTCGCTGACTTCTGGTGCTTTTGTTGGTGAGGGCTCCACATTTGCTTCAGCCATGACAGCGTCAGTGGCTTCAGTGGTGTTGGTGGTGGCAGCCGCAAGATTTTCAACCTCCACTTGACGAGCTGGAGGGTCGGTCACGATCACGTTCTCCTCGAGAACTGCTTCTTGGTGGCACAGGGGAGTAGCAGCTTGTGGTACTTCTTCTTCATCGGCTGATGCAGCCGGAATATCTTCAGCAGTTTTAGCTTCAGACACAGAGACTTGAGGCCTTGGACCTTTGCGAAGCCTGCGCAACGCGGGCGACGCCTATGGAGTTTGTGCTGGCTGGGCCTCAGAGTCTTCTTCCTCTTGTGGGCGATCCGCCCACGAAGCATCCTATGCAATTGGCATCAGTGGATGACCAATGCTGATGAGTTCACTGTGCGTGAGCATAGGCGATGATATCTGTTGGTGCTCTAGCTGAGGAAGGGCTGCATCATCTTCAACATGGTCATGATGACCAATGTCTTCGGCAGCGATGGGATCAGCTGCTGGAAAGTCTTCAGCTTCATGAGCCTCTGTGAAAGCAGGCTCATGGACAGTCAGTTGACGTTCTTGTGGATCGGCGTCGGGGTGAACCATGGAAATGGGTTCAACAATTAAGGGCTCTGTGGGAGCAGCCCGTTCCTTCTTGGTCTTTCTTTTCTTCTTGGCAGGGGCAGTAGCAGAGGCTTCAAAATGTTTTCTCTTCCTTGCTTCAGCCTCAGCAGTCCTGGTCTTCTTCAGTTCTGAAGCGGTTGACCTGGCCTTTGGCTTCGGGCCAGTCATGCTAGTTGGGAAGACAAGGGGATCTGCTTCCTGCCTTGGTGCTTCGGGTTCAGCCATAGCGGGCTTCTTCGTCTTCTTGGCAGCCATCCTGGGGTCGATGCCAGGATGCCCAAGGGCCTTGCGCTTCTCAGCCTCATTGTAGGCTTGCACACACCTATCAGCCAAGACCTTCATGCGCTCACGAGAACCCTGGGCTTCTGCACGTTTCTTTAGAAAGGCTTCCTTGAGCTCGTGCAGCATAATCTTGAAATTCTTCATGTCTTGCACACTGAGCTTGGCCATATGCTTCTTGAACTGAGATTTCTCAAAGTCAATCTTCTGCTTCAGTTCAACAATGCGCTGGGCGATGGCTAACTCTGAAGCAATGGCGCCATGGAAGGCGACACTGAGGCCAATGGGTACTTGCAGATCGTCGAAGCTGATGTTTGGCGTGTCAAACCATTCATCAATGAAGTTGTGGATGATTGTTACATCAAAGAGAGGCAGATCATTGAAGATTTCTGCTTCTTCTTTGCTCTTGATGAGTTGCTCAAGAGCGTCATCTGCAAGATCTTCATCACTTGACAGATGAATGTCATCATTGCGCAGAATGGCAGCAGCAGTTAGCTCTTGGCCGGTGTGTGGCAGAGGCATCTTGACCTTCTGGTGCTTGGAGATGCATGACAAATCTTCAGACTGCACACTGTCTTCAGGAGGTGCAGTTGCCAGTGGCTTCGCTCGTGAGATTTTTGGTGAAGGGGCAGGCTTTGAAGCTTTAGGCTTCTTCAACTTCTTTGGCTTCGACGCTGCAGGCGCTTCATCTGATTCAGCGTCAGCTGCACGCTCATTCACTGCAGTCCCTTGAACCAAGATATGGGTGATGAGACCTTCAAGGTTGTAGAAAGGACCGACGACATTGGGTTCTGCATCTTGTGTGCCATCAGCCCTTGGAGCAGAGGGACCAGGGTTGAAGTCAAGTCCCAATGTCTTCTTGTTTTGCTTCGCTGAGTTCTGGGCAAACTAGAAGTTGCGCTTGAACAGAATGTCGTCACGACACCATAGCAGGGACGATGGGTGTGCATCAGCAGGCTGTGGCCCACGGACCATGTAGGATAGAAGCCTTGTTCAATGGCTTCATCTCTGGACCTGGGTTGAAGATTCTTGTATAGGATATCTCCCCATGGTCTCTTGATGGCATTTTTCTCAGCATATTCTTGGGTCACAAATCGGTATTTGAACCATTGCTCTGCCCAATATCTTCGAATCCATTGGATTCGGGTCTTGCGCTGATTGTAATCCTCTTCAGGATCTGTCTTGTATAGTTCTGAGAGGTCATCTGGCAGATCTCTAGATGTTTCTCCATGACGCTTTCTGCCACCCTTCCTTGCTAATTTCTCTGAAGCCATGAACTTTAAACTGAAAGGCTTCAACACGTTCAAAGGCTTCAAAGATTTTCGCTTGCTGGACAAACAGGAACTGGCTTCGGCAAAATTTATATGATGCTATAAGAATTCTGCAAATGAATGCAGACTATGAGAACCAAGGGATTCTCCCACGGACATGTACCTGTGACAGCATTAAGGTGTGAGGGAAGGGGAAGAGGTCATATGCATTCTCAGACAATTTTGAAGATAAATCAGTTTAGAAGACATTGACCTCATCGTGCGAAGACATTCACTCATAGATAAGGAGTTGGTTCCAGATTTGTACGAATCCAGAGATCAGTACAAGTGAGGAATCTAACTACTTTGTGAAGCACAAGTGAATATACTAGGCATGTTATGAGATGCAGTATGAAAGAGATCCAACTTGTGTGAATAGAAACTGCTTGTGGTAGAAAGTGACAAAGCCATAGGATCAAAGGGGCCGTAAAAAGGAAATTTTATTTACCACACTAAGAACTGCTAGACGGAGTGGGAGAGGAGGCCGAGCAGTTCGATCTTCCGTGCCCTAACTTGGCGACGGAGGACACCTACGGCGACGGCGGAGAGGACAATGTCCGCGGTCGGCGTGAAGACGGTGTCAGAGAGGTTGCGGCAGCGAAGCGCTTCGTCGCCGGCGTCGTCGAGGGCTAGCGGTGGCGCTAGGGTTCGTGCGAGAGTGGAAGAAGAGATAATGACTGCTGTGAGGCGTGTATTTATAGGTACAGGGGCGGCACTGCGTTATTACATAGGTGCCCCTGGCGATTCACATCTGAGGAACACGTGGCCATCATGCAGCATATCGGGGGTTGTTCCACGTCCCACACACGCCTGGATTGTCGGGTGGTCGTTCACACTTCTCCGGGTTTCAGGTGAAGGAATGAGCATTGAAAGCGTACTTAAGGTTTGTCTTTGTATCTTCTGCTGACAAGGACGCAGAGAAGACATTCGATAGTTTCAATAGAATGCATATGACTTGGAGAGATAGAGTTTGAGATAGAAAGCATAGAGAGGTTAGGGTCCGAAGTCAAATTCCACATTAATGTATTCACACTTAGAATGTATGTCTTCATTGATTGAAGATATACTTTACTTCGTGTGTTGCACATCTAAGTCATCAATATGCATAAGGGTTAGGATGTGTGCCTGATCACAGGACATTTGAGGATTCCCGGATATTTAGCTCACACCGTAACTTGCAAAATCTCTTCTCATCCAAGGGCTTGGTGAAGATATCTGCCAATTGCTCTTCAATGTTGACGTGTATGATATCAATATCTTCCTTCACAACATGATCTCTAAGAAAGTGATGACGAATTTCAATGTGCTTTGTCTTCGAGTGCTGAACTGGGTTGTTGGCAATCTTGATGGCGCTTTCGTTGTCGCAGTAGAGTGGCACTTGCTTCAGATGAATGCCATAGTCCTTGAGTGTTTGCTTCATCCACAGAAGTTGAGCGCAGCAAGATCCAGCAACAATGTATTCAGATTCAGCAGTGGAGAGAGATACACAGTTCTGCTTCTTTGAAGACCAACATACAAGTGATCGTCCCAGAAAATGACATGTGCCTGATGTAGACTTGCGATCCACCTTGTCACCAGCATAATCAGCATCCGAGAATCCAACCAGATCAAACTCTGAGCCCTTTGGATACCATAATCCTAGAGTTGGGGTGTGAGCCAAATATCGAAGAATTCGCTTCACAGCTAAGTGATGCGAATCCTTTGGTGCCGCTTGGAATCGAGCACACATGCAAACACTAAGCATAATATCTGGCCTAGATGCACATAGATAAATTAAATAACCAATCATGGAGCGGTATACCTTTTGATCGAACTCTTTACCATTGTCGTCGAGACCTAGATAATGTTTGGCTGGCATTGGCGTCGTGAAGCCTTTGCAGTCTTGCATACCGAACTTCTTCAGGCAATCTTTGAGATACTTCTCTTGAGATATGAAGATGTCGTTGCATTGCTGTCGTATTTGAAGACCGAGGAAGAACTTCAGCTCTCCCATCATGTACATCTGATATTGCTCTTGCATCATATATCCAAACTCTTCATTGTACTTCTGATTGGTGCAGCCGAAGATGATGTCATCCACATATATTTGGCACACAAACAGTTCACCATCATATGTCTTCATGAAGAGAGTGGGGTCGAGGGAACCAGGTATGAATCCTTTGCTCTTCAGGAAGTATTTGAGTGTGTCATACCAAGCCCGAGGGGCTTGTTTGAGGCCATATAGTGCCTTGTTGAGCTTGTATACCATGTCAGGATGTTTTGGGTCTTCAAAGCCAGGCGGTTGTGCAACATACACTTCTTCTTCAATCTTGCCATTGAGAAAGGCGCTCTTCACATCCATTTGATATAGAAGTATGTTATGATGATTTGCATAGGCCAGCAGTATGCGTATGAGTTCAAGTCTAGCCACAGGAGCAAATGTTTCATCGAAGTCGATGCCTTCCACTTGAGTATATCCTTGAGCAACGAGACGAGCTTTGTTTCTGACAACTTGACCATGCTCATCTTGCTTGTTGCGGTATATCCATTTGGTGCCTATTATGTTGTGCTTCCGAGGATCAGGACGCTTAACCAGTTCCCATACATTATTCAGCTCAAACTGTTGAAGCTCTTCTTGCATAGCTTGAATCCAGTCAGGTTCCATGAAGGCTTCTTCAACTTTCTTGGGTTCTGTTATTGAGACGAAAGGGAAGTGCCCAGAGAAATTTGCTAGCTGAGTTGCCCTTGAACGAGTGAGCGGACCAGGTGCATTGATGCTATCAATTATTCTCTCAATCTGCACTTCATTGGCAACACGAGGATGTACAGGGAGAAGATTTTGCTCTTGCTGATCATTGTCGTTGTTAGAGGGATTGTCTTCAGGCTGAGCATTGTGTTCAGGTTGATCAGGTGCGGTGATGATAAGTTCCTCTTCAGGTTGAGCTTCAGAGGGTATGATTTCTCCAGTTCCCATTAGTTTGATTGATTCACTTGATGGAACTTCATCTAGCACGTTTGGCAAGTGCTCTCTCTGTGAACCGTTAGTCTCATCGAACCGCACATCCACTGTTTCAACCACTTTATAATGAAAGAGATTGAAGACTCTGTAGGAGTGCGAATCCTTTCCATATCCAAGCATAAAACCCTCATGTGCTTTTGGTGCAAATTTTGAAGTGTGATGTGGATCCTTGATCCAGCACCTGGCTCCAAATACTCTGAAGTAACTGACATTTGGCTTCTTGCCAGTAAGGAGCTCATAAGATGTCTTGTTCAGAAGCTTGTGAAGATAAACATGATTGATTGTATGGCATGCAGTATCAATGGCTTCAGGCCAGAATTTTCTTGGAGTCTTGTATTCATCAAGCATCGTTCGGGCCATCTCAATGAGTGTTTTGTTCTTGCGTTCGACGACGCCATTCTGCTGTGGCGTGTACGAGGCTGAGAATTCATGTGTGATGCCCAAAGTATCAAGATATGTATCAAGGCCAGTGTTCTTGAATTCAGTGCCATTGTCACTTCTGATGTGCTTTATCTTGGTGCCATAGTTGTTCATTGCTCGATTGGCGAAGCGTCTGAAGACATCCTGCACTTCAGTCTTGTAGAGGATTATGTGCACCCAAGTATATCTAGAATAATCATCAACAATGACAAAGCCATAGAGACAAGCAGTAGTAGTAAGAGTTGAGTAATGAGTAGGACCGAAAAGATCCATGTGGAGCAGTTCGAAGGGTCGAGTAGTTGTCATGATTGTCTTCGAGGGATGTTTGGCCCTCGTCATCTTTCCTGCTTCACAGGCACCGCATAAGTGATCTTTCTTGAACTTGATGCCCTCGATGCCTATGACATGCTTCTTCTTTGCAAGGGTGTGGAGGTTCCTCATGCCAGCATGCCCAAGCCTCTGATGCCAGAGCCAGCATTCTGAAGCTTTTGCTAGAAGACATACGACAAGTTGTGGTCCTGCTGAGAATTCTACCACGTACAAATCATCTTTCCAATACCCTTCAAACACTAGAGACTTGTCAGATTCCATTAGAACAAGGCAGCGATATTTTCCAAACATTACGATCATGTTCAAATCGCAAAGCATTGAGATAGACATTAAGTTGAAGCCAAGGGATTCACCAAGCATGACTTTATCCATGTGTTGATCCTTTGAGATTGCCACTCTACCTAGACCCAATACCTTACTTTTACCAGTGTCAGCAAATGTGATGTGACTCTTGTCGGATGGACGTAAGGTTGAGTCCATAAGAAGGCTTCTTTTGCCAGTCATGTGATTGGTACACCCACTATCAATAATCCATTCTGAAGACGCTGGTGTCGTACCCTACAGTGCAGTTAGGGGGATAGGCTTCACGAAGAGAATTGTGAAGCAAAAACATTTGACGAACCAGTGGGTTATGAAAGCTTAGATCCAGATTAGGACTAATAGGGAGAGTAGCAAGCGATTCAAGAATGAAGTACATAGTAAGACCATCCGGGCATTTGATCTTGCGCCCTACAAGATGTTTAAGGTCCCCAGCAATAGCATCAGATGATTTTGGTTTTCTGCTGGAGACCTTTCCCTGCAAAAGAGAGTTAAGCTTTCTTAGCCACCCACATCTTCAAGGGTGGCTTAGAAGCAATAAGTCTAAGTGCAGCATCTGAGAACTTTGGCTTTGGAGCCCGAGCAAACAGTCTTGCAGGTGGACAATAGTACTCATAAGAATAAGCAGAATAGTTCTTGGTCTTATGAACATGGCGGTTTGATGAACCGCGCTCATATTCATAGGCCTGAGTATGGTTTCCCTGCAAAACATTTGCGTTAGTGCGACTCAGGTGAGTCCTCTGTCTGTATGAAGCCTTTGGACCATATGAAGCCTGTGGTTTGGGGTTTGTCTTCTTCACATGTGGTGTCATGATGACATTCACAGGAAGATTCTCCAGACACTTTTTCGGTACCCAGATCTTCTTCATAGGCGGCCCATTCCTGCAGTTAGTACCAATATACCTGGCAAACACTTCACCATTCTGATTCTTAAACAGTTTATAGTTTGCATCAAAGGATTCATCAATGACAATGGGGTTAGCACAAGTGAAGCCAGATAGATTGGATGGATCTGCTGAAGGTTCCTTTGTAGCAACCCATGTGGTTTTGGGGTACTGCTCAGGTTTCCAGTAAGAGCCATCAACATTCATTTTCCTTACGAACCCAACACCCTCTTTCCTCGGGTTTCGGTTCAGGATCTGCCTTTTGAGGACATCACATAGTGTCTGATGCCCTTTAAGACTTTTGTACATCCCTGTTTCAAGCAATGTCTTCAACCTAGCATTCTCATCAGCAATAGCAGTGGTATCCTCAGCAGAGGGGTTAGTTCCCACATCAACAGTTGAAGATATTGCAATAGTAGCAGCAGTAGAACATTCAGCAACAGAAGTAGCATTGTCATGCTCAATGCATTTAACTGAGCGGAACTGATTTGTTCGGCGCGAAGTGACTCGTTTTCCTTTTAAAGATCTTCATGAGCCGCTCTCAATTTCTCAAGATCTTGCTTCCTTTGAAGATAATCATAGGAAAGCTTTTCATGAGTTGTTGAGAGCGTTTCATGATGACTTTCAAGTTCCTCATACTTAACGTGAATATTTTTTATGTCTTCAATTAAGGACTCAGATCGAGTCATTTCAGCGCCTAACAGATCATCGCTTTTGTCTAACAGTTTTTGAATATGTTCCATAGCTTTCTGTTGTTCAGTTGCAATTTTAGCAAGTGTTTTGTAGCTGGGTCTTGAACCACAATCAGAGTCATCTTCACTAGATGTTTGATAGTGAGTAGTGTGTGTGTTTACCTTGGCACCGCGTGCCATGAAGCAGTAGGTAGGAGCGGAGTAGTCCTTGTCATTTGCATCGGTGTCGGTGATGAAGTCATTGTCTTCAGTGTTGAAGATGGACTTGGCAACGTATGCTGTAGCCAGACTTGCAACGCCAGAATCGGACTCCTCCTCAGACTCCACCTCCGCCTCCTCAGAAGCGGGATCCTCCTCTGAATCCATTTCCTTGCCAACAAACGCACGTGCCTTGCCAGATGAGCTCTTCTTGTGTGATGAAGACTTTGAGGAAGACTTGGAAGAAGACTTTGAGTATTTCTTCTTCTTCTTGTCGTCAGAGTCATATTCCTTGCTCTTCTTCTTCTTTTTGTTCTCATTGTCCCACTGTGGACACTCAGAGATGAAGTGGCCAGGTTGCTTGCACTTGTGACACGTTTTCTTCTTGTAGTCATGAGCAGAAGCTTCATCATTCCTTGAGATTGATCGTGAAGACTTTCTGAAACCTTTCTTCTTAGTGAATTTTTGGAACTTCTTCACAAGCATTGCAAGTTCCCTTCCAATGTCTTCAGGATCATCAGAACTGCTGTCAGATTCTTCTTCAGATGAGGAGACAACTTTTGCCTTCAAGGCACGAGTTCGCCCATAGTTTGGACTGTAGATATCTCTTTTCTCAGAAAGCTGAAACTCATGTGTGTTGAGCCTCTCAAGTATGTCAGATGGATCGAGTGTCTTGAAATCATGACGTTCTTGAATCATCAGGGCTAGGGTGTCAAACGAACTGTCAAGTGATCTCAGTAGTGTCTTGACGACTTCATGCTTGGTGATCTCAGTAGCGCCAAGGGCTTGAAGCTCATTTGTGATGTCAGTGAGTCGATCAAACATGAGCTGGACATTCTCATTGTCATTTCTCTTGAAGCGGTTGAAGAGGTTGCGAAGGACACTGTTTCTCTGATCTCTCTGGGTTGAGACGCCTTCGTTGACCTTGGAGAGCCAGTCCCAGACTAACTTAGATGTTTCCAAAGCACTCACACGGCCATACTGTCCTTTGGTCAGATGACCACAGATGATATTCTTGGCAGTAGAGTCCAGTTGAATGAACTTCTTGACATCAGCAGCAGTGACACCTTCTCCAGCCTTGGGAACGTCGTTCTTGATGACATACCATAGTTCGACGTCAATGGATTCAAGATGCATGCGCATCTTATTCTTCCAGTAGGGATATTCAGTTCCATCGAAGACGGGGCACGCAGCGGAGACTTTAATTATCCCTGCAGTCGACATAGCTAAAACTCCAGGTGGTTAAACCGAATCACACAGAAGAAGGGAGTACCTTGCTTTGATACCAATTGAAAGTGCATTATATCGACTAGAGGGGGGTGAATAGGCGATTTTTATGAAAGTCTTCAAAACGTGGAAGTTTTGAAGACAAACGATAGAAATAAACCTATTATCATGCAGCGGAAGGTAGACTACACTAGGCAAACCATAGTCAAGTATTCAATGGAGTGAAAGCACAATGACTAATAGCAGCAATGTAGTAAGGATCAGGTAGGAAGATATTATGAAGCCAAACAGAACACGCAGTCACTCAGTGAACACAAAAGATAGTGCAATCATACAATGACTTCACAAGGACCAACAGTAAGTAAAGGGAAGGGAAGGATGAAACCAGTGACTCGTTGAAGACAATGATTTGTTGGACCAGTTCCAGTTGCTGTGACAACTGTACGTCTGGTTAGGGGGGCTAGGTATTTAAACCTGAGGACACACAGTCCCGGACACCCAGTCCTGAACACGCAGCTCAGGACACCCAGTCCTCACCGTATTCCCCTTGAGCTAAGGTCACACAGACCTCGCCCAATCACTCTGGTAAGTCTTCAAGGTAGACTCCCAAACCTTCAAAGACTTCGTTCACCGGCGATCCACAATGTCTCTTGGATGCTCAGAACGCGACGCCTAACCGGCTAGAGGATTCACAGTCCTCAAGTGTAATAAGTCTTCAGATCACACAGACAAGAAGACTTAAGTGATGCCTAAATCTCTTTGGCTCTGGGTGGTTAGGGCTTTATCCTCGCAAGGAATTCTCTCTCAAAGGCTTCTAGGTGGGTTGCTCTCAAACGACAAAAGCCGTACTCTAACTTTGAGCAGCCAACCATTTATGGTTGTAGGGGATGGGCTATTTATAGCCACTAGGCAACCCGACCTGATTTGTCCGAAATGACCCTGGGTCACTAAGGAACTGACACGTGTTCCAACTGTCAGATTTCAAACACACAAGGCAACTTTACTTGGGCTACAAGTAAAGCTGACTTGTCCGACTCTGGACAAGATTTGCTCTCATAGTCTTCACTCGAAGACATAGGTTTTGGTTAAGCATCACTTCAGTCATTCTGACTGGTTCTCTTGGACCCCACTTAACAGTACGGTGGTTCCTATGACTCAACAAAGAAGAAATAGAACTACGAAAGATCTAAGTCTTCGAGCTCCATAGGCTTCATGTGATGTCTTCTCTTGTCATAGTCTTCAATGAGAATATCTTCATAAACCACCTTTCACATCAATGTCTTCATACATTTTTAGGGGTCATCTCTGGTAGGAAAATCGAATCAATGACGGACTTCTACCTGTGTTATCCTGCAATTCTCACAAACACATTAGTCCCTCAACTAAGTTTGTCGTCAATACTCCAAAACCAACTAGGGGTGGCACTAGATGCACTTACAAAATGGTTTATGAAAAAGCTTGTCATTTGCCTCTAGAGTTAGAACATAAAGCATATTGGGCAATTAAAGAACTCAACTACGATTTCAAACTTGCCGATGAAAATAGGGTATTTGATATTAGCTCACTAGATGAATGGAGAACCCAAGCCTATGAAAATGCCAAATTGTTCAAAGAAAAAGTTAAAAGATTGCATGATAAAAGAATCCAAAAGCGGGAATTCAAAGTTGGTGAATATGTTATTCTGTACAACTCTCATTTCATAGTCTTTACAGGAAAACTTCTCTCTAAATGGGAAGGACCATATATTATCGAAGAAGTTTACCACTCTGGAGCTATCAAGATTAATAATTCTGGAGGTACTAACCTGAAGGTGGCAAATGGTCAGAGAATTAAACACTATATCTCAGGTATGCCTATTGATGTTGAAAGCAATATTTTCCAAACCATGACACCGGAGGAACATATAAAACAAACCTTTCGGAACACTATAACCGAAATAGAGGAGGTGCGTGATACGGTAAGTAAATGGACTCCAAAAAATCCGCAAAAATATTTTCTGTCAGTTTTGGAATATTAAAAAATAGGAAAATAAGAAACAACCAGGAAGGCAACCCTGGTGGGTACAAAACACCGTGCCCACCTTGGTTACTTTTCGGACTCCGTTTTCTCCCGTTTGCTTGTTCCCCAAGATAAAAAAATCTTTATATACCCCCCGAACGCATTGACATGTGTATTCGCAGAGAAATCCTCTGTTCTTCTTTCTTGTGGTTTTCAAACGATCTATCAAGCCAGGAATTATGTATTCTCCCTCCTTTGAAAAAGTATAAGGAGATGCTTGGTTAATGAAGGTGGAGCTAAAAAGAGAGGAACCGAAGAAGATCAAGGAAGTCGCAGGAGATCAAGCTCCAGAAGAAGAAGAAGAAGAAGAAGATATCCTTCAGCCTTACTATGATCAAGAAGAAGAAGAAGACATCCTTCAGCCTTACTATGATCATCTTACCCCTACTAAAATTGAAGCTTTTAGGATCATTGAAACAGTTCGTGTGCAAAATAAATATCTCACTCGTGAAAATATTCTGTTGCAAGAACATGTTATCGCCCTCCAGAGCATCATTCGTAGATTAGAGTACCTCCTGAGCCTGAAGTGTGACGCTACTACGTCGCCACCATCATCATCACCACCTCCTCCTTCATCACCAAAGGAGACTTGAGTTCATGGTATGGGCACTCCCCTTGGCTTGTGCCAAGCTTGGGGGAGGTGCCCCGGTATCGTATCACCACCACTATCTTTGCCCTTATTTATCTTAGTTGGATCCTTAGTTATCTTTTGAATTGGTTGAATAAAAGTTTAGTTCGAATCCTTTATTTTTGAGTGTTTTCTTAGTGATCTATCTATATATGTAATCATGTGCTAGATATATAATAAAGATTAGTTCAAGTTTCGCTTTCTTTACTTTTATGTTTCAATAAAAATAAATAATGAAAAGATCATATGCTAATATTATGGTAAGTAATGACATCACATAAAGAAAAGTGTAAGTGGTAAAATTTATTAGAGATTGACATTCTTAACATTGGTCAATGATACAATTCATGAAAGAATTAATAAGGGAAGAGAAGATTCACATGCAAATACACTATCTTGGACATCTTTTATGATTGTGAGCCTTGTGTAAAAATAGTTGGCATTGGACAAGGAAGACAACGTAATGATTTATGTTTGTTCATATTCACATAGAAGTTATATTGTCATGGATCCTTTAACTTGTGGTGCTTGCTCAATATCTTTGCTAGCCAAAAATTCCGCACTAAGTAGAGATAATACTTGTGCATCCAAAAACCCTTAACCCAAAATCTTATTTTGAGAGTTCACCATACCTACCTATGGATTGAGTAAGATCCTTCATGTAAGTTGTCATCGGTGCAATAAGGCAATAAAAATTGCTTCTAAATGTGTTGGATCATTTAGTGTAAGAGAAAATTGAGCGTTGTACGAATTTGTGATGGCAAAATAATAAAAGCGACAGACTACATAATGAAGGTTGTGAAAGTGCGTTATATCGACTAGAGGGGGGGTGAATAGGCGATTTTTATGAAAGTCTTCAGAACATGGGAGTTTTGAAGACAAACGATAAAATTAAACCTATTACCATGCAGCGGAAGGTAGACTACACTAGGCAAACCATAGTCAAGTATTCAATGAAGTGAAAGCACAAAGACTAATAGCAGCTAGGTAGTAAGGATCAGGTAGGAAGATATTGTGAAGCCAAACAGAACACGCAGTCACTCAGTGAAGACAAATGATAGAGCAAACATACAATGACTTCTCAAGGAGGAACAGTAAGTAAAGTGAAGTGAAGATGAAACCAGTGACTCATTGAAGACAATGATTTGTTGGAACAGTTCCAGTTGTTGTGACAACTGTACGTCTGGTTGGAGTGGCTAGGTATTTAAACCTTAGGACACACAGTCCCGGACACACAGTCCTGAACACGCAGCTCAGGACACCCAGTCCTCACCGTATTCTCCTTGAGCTAAGGTCACATAGACCTCGCCCAATCACTCTGGTAAGTCTTCAAGGTAGACTCCCTAACCTTCACAGACTTCGTTCACTGGCAATCCACAATGTCTCTTGGATGCTCAGAATGCGACGCCTAACCGGCTGGAGGATGCACAGTCCTCAAGTGTAATAAGTCTTCAGATCACACAGACAAGAAGACTTAAGTGATGCCCAATTCTCTCTGGCTCTGGTGGTTAGGTCTTTATCCTCGCAAGGAATTCTCTCTCAAAGGCTTCGAGGTGGGTTGCTCTCAAACGACAAAAGCCGTACTCTCAATCTGAGCAGCCAACCGTTTATGGTTGTAGGGGGTGGGCTATTTATAGCCACTTGGCAACCCGACCTGATTTGTCCGAAATGACCCTGGGTCACTAAGGAACTGACACGTGTCCCAACGGTCAGATTTCAAACTCACACGGCAACTTTACTTGGGCTACAAGCAAAGCTGACTTGTCCGACTCTGGACACGATTCGCTCTCATTGTCTTCACTCGAAGACATAGGTTTTTGGTTTAGGCATCACTTCAGTCATTCTGACTGGTTCTCTTGGACCCCACTTAACAGTACGGTGGTTCCTATGACTCAACACAAAAGAAAAAGAACTACGAAAGATCTAAGTCTTCGAGCTCCATTGGCTTCATATTGTGTCTTCTCTTGTCATAGTCTTCAATGTGAATATCTTCATATACCACCTTTGACTTCAATGTCTTCATACATTTTTGGGGGTCATCTCTGGTAGTAAAACCGAATCATGAGGGACTTCTACCTGTGTTATCCTGCAATTCTCACATACACATTAGTCCCTCAACTAGGTTTGTCGTCAATACTCCAAAACCAACTAGGGGTGGCACTAGATGCACTTACAGGTTGCTATCATAAGGGGCAATATAAGGTGACGTTCTTTTGCATTAAGGGATTTGGCATAAGAACAAATAAGCGCATGACAACCTCTGCTTCCCTCTGCGAAGGGCCGATCTTTTGATTTTTTGCATTTACTTTTATGTATGAGTCAAAGTATTCTTCCCTATTCCTTTTTATTTTCTCTTTTGGCAAGCATCATGTGGTGAGGAAAGATCTAGGCACATATATCCTGCTGGATATGAGTGGGCATGAGTTATTATTGTTGACATCAACCTTGAGGTGAATATATTGGGAGGCGAAATTATAGGCCCCTATCTTTCTATGTGTCCGGTTGAAACTTTTCGCTCATGGGTATGCTGTGAGTGTTAGCAATCATAGAAGATTAAATGATGGTTGAGTATGTGGACTTGCCAAAAGGCTCTGATACGTGTCTCTTTCTAAAAATATGATGAATTGTAGTTGCAAAGTCGACTGAGAACATAGTTTGTCGGTTTTCAGTAAGGTTTATGCTTTATACTTCCATGTTGTGATGAATTGTTACTTGTTCATGAGAAGTTATATGATAAAAGTTATTTGGTAAAGTTTATGTTAAAGTACTTTACTATTATAATAATATGCATGATGCTTCTATGTCCGTATTTTATTTTTGTCGACACCTCTCTCTCTAAGCACGTGGACATATTTTTTGATTTCGGTTTTCGCTTGAGGACAACCGAGGTCTAAGCTTGGGGTAGTTGATATGTCCATTTTGCATCATGTTTACCTATTGTTACTTATAATGTTTTCATGCATAATAATGCTTTTAGGAGTAATTCTTGTGCCTTCTCTCTCATAATTTTTAAGGTTTACACAAAGAGGGAGAATACCGGCAGCTGGAATTATGGACCTGAAAAAGCATGTCAGAGCTACCTATTCTGCACATCTCCAAATAATTTGCAACTTCACAGAGATTTTTTATGGATTATTTAAGAATTATTGGAGCAAATAACTACTAGAGGGGTGAAGGAAATATGCCCAAGAGGCAATAATAAAGTTGTTATTTATATCATGATAAATGTTTATTATTCATGCTAGAATTGTATTAACCGGAAACTTAGTACATGTGTGAATGCATAGACAAACAGAGTATCCCTAGTATGCCTCTAATAGACTAGCTCGTTAATCAAAGATGGTTAAGTTTCCTAGCCATGGACATGTGTTATCATTTGATTAACGGGATCACATCATTAGAGAATGATGTGATGGACAAGACCCATTCGTTAGCTTAGCACTTTGATCGTTTAGTTTATTAATATTGCTTTCTTCATGACTTATACATGTTCCTATGACTATGAGATTATGCAACTCCCAAATACCGGAGGAACACTTAGTGTGCTATCAAACGTCACAATGTAACTGGGTGATTATAAAGATGCTCTACAGGTGTCTCCGGTGGTATTTGTTGAGTTGGCATAAATCGAGATTAGGATTTGTCACTCCGTGTTTCGGAGAGGTATCTCTGGGCCCTCTCGGTAATGCTCATCACTATAAGCCTTGCAAGCAAAGTGACTAATGAGTTAGTTGCGGGATGATGCATTACGGAACGAGTAAAGAGACTTGCCGGTGACGAGATTGAACTAGGTATGAGGATACCGACGATCGAATCTCGGGCAAGTAACATACCGATGACAAAGGGAACAACGTATGTTGTTATGCGGTTTGACCGATAAAAATCTCCATACAATATGTAGGAACCAATATGAGCATCTAGGTTCCGCTATTGGTTATTGACCGAAGATGTGTCTCGGTCATGTCTACATAGTTCTCGAACCCGTAGGATCCGCACGCTTAACATTCGATGATGATTTGTATTATGAGTTATGCGATTTGATGTACCGAAGGTTGTTCGGAGTCCCGGATGAGATCACGGACATGACGAGGAGTCTCAAAATGGTCGAGACATAAGGATTGATATACTGTCCCATGTTATTCGGACACCGGAAGTGTTCCGTATAGTTTCGCATAAAACTGGAGTGCCGGAGGGGTTGCCGGACCCCCCCCCCCCCCGGGAAGTAATGGGCCTTTGTGGGATTTAGGGGAGAGAGAGGGAAGCAGCCATGAGAGTCCCCCCCCCTATGGGAGTCCGAATAGGACTAGGGGACAGGGGCGCGTCCCCTCTTTCCCTCTCCCTCTCCCTCTCCTTCCTTCTTCTCCTGCTTGGACTAGGAAGGGGGGGGTCGATTCCTACTTGGAGTAGGACTCCCCCCCTTGGGCGCGCCCCCTAGGTCCGGATGGCCTCCTCCTCTCCTCCTTTATATACGGGGGAGGGGGCACCCCATAGACACACAAGTTGATCTTTAGCCATGTGCGGTGCCCCCTTCACAGTTTTACACCTCGGTCATATTGTCATAGTTCTTAGGTGAAGCCCTGCGTCGGTAACTTCATCATCACCGTCACCACGCCATCGTGCTGACAATACTCTCCCTCAACCTCAACTGGATCAAGAGTTCGAGGGACGTCACCGAGATGAACGTGTGCAGATCGCGGAGGTGCCGTGCGTTCGGTACTTGATCGGTTGGATCGCGAAGACATTCGACTACATCAACCGCGTTACTAAACGCTTCCGCTTTCGGTCTACGGGGGTCCGTAGACACACTCTCCCCCTCTCGTTGCTATGCATCTCCTAGATAGATCTTGTGTGATCGTAGGAAAATTTTGAAATACTGTGTTCCCCAACAGTGGTATCAGAGCCAGGTCTATGCGTAGATGTTATATGCACGAGTAGAACACAAAGAGTTGTGGGTGATAATAGTCATACTACTTATAGCATGTTATATTTTTATTCGGCGGTATTTTTGGATGAAGCGGCCTAGACCGACATTACATGACCGCTTTCATGAGACTGGTTCTACTGACGTACTTCGCACACAGTTGGCTGGTGGATGTCTGTTTCATGTCATACTTTAGTTGAATCGAGTTTGATTACGCCCTGTCCTTGTTGAAGGTTAAAACAACACACTTGACAAAAAATCGTTGTGGTTTTGATGCGTAGGTAAGAACGGTTATTGCTAGAAGCCCGTAGCAGCCACGTAAAACTTGCAACAACAAAGTAGAGGACATCTAACTTGTTTTTGCAGGGCATGTTGTGATGTCATATGGTCAAGACGTGATTATATAAATTGTTCTATGACATGATCATGTTTTGTAACAGTTATCGGCAACTGGCAGGAGCCATATGGTTGTCGCTTTATTGTATGAAATGCAATCGCCATGTAATTGCTTTACTCTATCACTAAGCGGTAGCGATAGTCGTAGAAGCAATAGTTGGCGAGACGACAATGATGCTACGATGGAGATCAAGGTGTCAAGCCAGTGACGATGGTGATCATGGCGATGCTTTAGAGATGGAGATCAAAGGCACAAGATGATGGTGGCCATATCATATCACTTATATTGATTGTATGTGATGTTTATCTTTTATGCATCTTATTTTGCTTAGTGCGGTGGTAGCATTATAAGATGATCTCTCACTAAATTTCAAGGTATAAGTGTTCTCCCTGAGTATGCACCGTTGCTACAGTTCGTCGTGCCAAGACACCACATGATGATCGGGTGTGATAAGCTCTACGTTCACATACAACGGATGCAAGCCAATTTTGCACAAGCAGAATACTCAGGTTAAACATGACGAGCCTAGCATATGCAGATATGGCCTCGGAACACTGAGACCGAAAGGTCGAGCGTGAATCATATAGTAGATATGATCAACATAGTGATGTTCACCATTGAAAACTTCTCCATCTCACGTGATGATCGGACATGGTTTAGTTGATATGGATCACGTGATTATGTAGATGACTAGAGGGATGTCTACCTAAGTGGGAGTTCTTAAGTAATATGATTATTTGAACTTTAATTTATCATGAACTTAGTACCTGATAGTATTTTGCATGTCTATGTTGTTGTAGATAAATGGCCCGTGCTACTGTTCCTTTGAATTTTAATGCATTTCTAGAGAAAGCTAAGTTCAAAGATGATGGTAGCAACTACACGGACTTAGTCCATAACTTGAGGATTATCCTCATTGCTGCACAGAAGAATTACGTCCTGGAAGCACCCCTAGGTGCTAGGCCTGCTGCAAACGCTACTGATGACGTTAAGAACGTCTAGCAGAGCAAAGTTGATGACTACTCGATAGTTCAGTGTGCCATGCTTTACGGCTTAGAACCGGGACTTCAACGATGTTTTGAACATCATGGAGCATATGAGATGTTCCACGAGTTAAAGTTAATATTTCAAGCAAATGCTCGGATTGAGAGATATGAAGTCTCCAATAAGTTCTACAGCTGCAAGATGAAGGAGAATGGTTTTTTCAGTGAACATATACTCAGAATGTCTAGGTACCACAACCACTTGACTCAACTGGGAGTTAATCTTCCTGATGATAGTGTCATTGACAGAGTTCTTCAATCACTGCCACCAAGTTACAAAAGCTTCGTGATGAACTATAATATGCATGGGATGGATAAGACAATTCCCAAGCTCTTCGCAATGCTAAAAGCCGCGGAGGTAGAAATCAAGAAGGAGCATCAAGTGTTGATGGTTAACAAGCCACTAGTTTCAATAAAAAGGGCAAAGGGAAGAAGAGGAACTTCAAGAAGAACGGCAAGCAAAGTTGCTGCTCAAGTGAAGAAGCCCAAGTCTGGACCTAAGCCTGAGAGTGAGTGCTTCTATCGCAAAGGGACTGATCACTGGAAGCGGAATTGCCCCAAGTATTTGGCGGATAAGAAGGATGACAAAGTGAAAGGTATATTTGATATACATGTTATTGATGTGTACCATACTAATTCTTACAGTAGCGCCTGGGTATTTGATACTGGTTCTGCTGCTCATATTTGCAACTTGAAACATGGGTTACAGATTAAGCGAAGATTGGCTAAGGACGAGGTGACGATGCGCGTGGGAAATGGTTCCAAAGTCGATGTGATCGCGGTTGGCACGCTACCTCTACATCTATCTTTGGGATTAGTGTTAGACCTGAATAATTGTTATTTGATGTCAGCGTTAAGCATGAACATTATATCTGGATCTTGTTTGATGCGAGACGGTTATTCATTTAAATTGGAGAATAATGGTTGTTCTATTTATGTGAGAAATATATTTTATGGTCATGCACCCTTGATGAGTGATATATTTTTATTGAATATCGATAGTAGTGATACACATATTCATAGTATTGAAGCCAAAAGATATAAGTTTAATAATGATAGTGCAACTTATCTGTGGCACTGCCATTTAGGTCATATTGGTGTAAAGCGCATGAAGAAACTCCATGCTGACGGGCTTTTGGAATCACTTGATGCTTGCAAACCATGCCTCATAGGCAATATGACTAAAACTCCGTTCTCCGGAACAATGGAACGTGCAATAGACTTATTGGAAATAATACATATTGATGTATGCGGTCCAATGAGTGTTGATGCTCGTGGTGGGTATCGTTATTTTCTGACCTTCACAGATGATTTGAGCAGATATGGGTATATCTACTTGATGAAACATAAGTCTGAAACATTTGAAAAGTTCAAAGAATTTCAGAGTGAAGTGGAAAATCATCGTAACAAGAAAATTAAGTTTCTACGATCTGATCATGGAGGTGAATATTTGAATTATGAGTTTGGTCTTCATTTGAAACAATGCAGAATAGTTTCGCACCTCACGCCACCTAGAACACCACAACGTAACAGTGTGTCTGAACATCGTAACTGCACTTTATTAGATATGGTGCGATCTATGATGTCTCTTACTGATTTACCCCTATTGTTTTGGGGTTATGCTTTAGAAACGGCTGCATTCACGTTAAATAGGGCCCCATCGAAATCCGTTGATACGACACCATATGAACCGTGGTTTGGCAAAATACCCAAGTTGTCGTTTCTTAAAGTTTGGGGCTGCGATGCTTATGTGAAAAAGTTTTAACATGATAAGCTCGAACCCAAATAGGAGAAATGTGTCCCCAAAGAAAATTGTTGGGTACACCTTCTATCATAGATTCGAAGGCAAGATATTTGTTGCTAAAAATGGATCCTTTCTAAAGAAGGAGTTTCTCTCGAAAGAAGTGAGAGGGAGGAAAGTAGAACTTGATTAGGTAACTGTACCTTCTCCCTTATTGGAAAGTAGTTCATTACAGAAATCAGTTCCATTGATTTCTACACCAATTAGTGAGGAAGCTAATGATGATGATCATGAAACTTCTGTTCAAGTACTACCGAACCTCGTAGGTCAACCAGAGTAAGATCCGCATCAGAGTGGTACGGTAATCCTGTTCTGGAGGTCATGTTACTTGACCATGACGAACCTACGAACTATGAGGAAGCGATGATGAGCCCAGATTCCGAAAAATGGCTTGATGCCATGAAATCTGAGATGGATCCATGTATGAGAACAAAGTATGGACTTTGGTTGACTTGCCTGATGATCTGCAAGCCATAGAGAACAAATGGATCTTTAAGAAGAAGACTGACGCTGACGGTAACGTTACTGTCTACAAAGCTCGAGATCTGGTGGGGGATTGTTGGATTATAGATGAGCTTAGGCCCATATAAGACAATAATCTCTGGTTAATCTCTAAGGCTCATTTAGGTGCATGGCAAGTGGTGGGAAATTTAGTAACATACTACTAGTAGAGTGAGAGTGAGACATCTTTATAAGGGCTGCTTTACCACATGCCATTGGGAGCTTGGAAAGAGGAATTGTACACGCGTGCTCCTCCTCCTCCTCGACCCGCCTCGCCTCGTCGCGACACACATGTGCGCCGCAGGTTGCAGGAACGAGCCGAACCGAAGCTTATTTTTGCCGGTCAGAAATGGTTAATTAATCTCGGATTAACTAATGAGTCGATACAATAGTGCCATTGTCCAAGACGTTGGGCCGTGGGATGTTCGCAGACTCAGTCATGGGAGTGATCCCAGGCCCATCCACATGACGGCCTATATAAGGAGGCGCGGGCCAGTGGAGTGAATCATAACTCAGTTTACTCACTCCCTCTTGCACAACCCTAGACATCATCTAGTGTTTCTTTCTCTGTGCTGCTTCCGGCAATCCCATATCGACAACCGCGTGCACGGTTGGTCGGAAGAGCAAGTGCCTCCGGAACCCTGTTGTTTGAAATCTTGCCTGGAAGAACGGCAATAAGATTTTTCGGAGCGTCTCGACGCGACTGCTCCCGACCCGTCCCCGCCTCCGTCCGCCTCTGCTTCCACTACCTCCCCTACATCGACATCTTGGTCGAAGACGCCGCCGCCAAAAAGAAGGCCATGGACGACGCCGAGGCTGCTGCTGCCGTCGCCGCGTTGGCCTGGCCAACCGGAGGGTATGATCTGTTCATCCCTTGTTTACTCGTTCATGTGTTGGCCGTATATATGTTGTTCATAAATGTTTCGGTTCTATGTATTGTACGCATTCACATACTTCGATATCGGTATGAGATGCATACCGTATTTGCCATGTTTACATAATACTCGTGAATTTGATTAGTTGCTAATATTTTCTAACAGATAATACTAACAAATGTATGTCCTCCATCTCATAATGTAAGATGTTTTTGACTCTATATTAAAGTTAAAAAAACGTCGTTATAGGACGAAGGGAGTAGCTAGGATGGTGACTCGAAGACGTGGAGTTTAACAGAGTACAACATCGATCAGACAACTCCGTGTCCCGTCGCTGCATGTTGTTTAACCACACCCCCGTCGCTGTGCGTTACAGCACATCCGGCGTGTCTCACCGTCTCACGCTAAACAATCCAATCGAGATAAACTTAACAATGAGGCGGGTGACGACAAGGACATCCACATGCACGACAACGTCATCGCATATCGGAACACCATATATAGTACAGTAAGTACAGCCACTCCTCTCAAAGTTGAAAAGCCAAAAAAGTTATTGAAAATTCGAAACCATCGGATGCTTCACGCTAAGCCAGCGCTGGCAGGGAAAAATAATACAATTGATTAAGATAAGCGGCTGGTAAGGAAATGGACTCCAGGCACGCACGCAGGCCGGCAGGCGCGCGGCGGATCACGATCACGCCGGGCCGGGCCGGGCCGGACGCCCGCCCGCCTAGACGAGGCGGCGGCAGATGGTGACGCCGTCGGCGATGGCGAGCTGGCAGACCTCGATGCGCGGGTCGGCGGCGAGCTTGGCGTTGAGGTCCCTGAGGGCGGCGGAGAAGCGGGTGTCGAGGTCGGACATGGGCGTGCCCGCCGGCAGCGCCACCGTGCCGCCCCACAGCGTGTTATCGTAGATGATGGTGCCGCCGACGCGGACCAGCTTCAGCAGCTGCTCGTGGTAGCGCACGTAGTTGGGCTTGTCCGCGTCCACGAACGCGAAGTCGTAGCTGGCCGCGCCCTCGTCCTCGACGAGCAGCTCGTCCAGGCGCGCCAGGCCGGTGCCCTCGCGGAAGTCCACCTTGTGCGCCATGCCGGCCTTCTCGATGAAGGGGCGACCCACCTCGTAGCACTCGCGGTCGGTGTCGATGGCCACCACCTTGCCGTCCTCCGGGAGCGCCAGCGCGGTGGCCAGCAGCGAGTAGCCCGTGAACACGCCCACCTCGATCGTCTTCTTGGCGCCCGCCATCTTGATCAGCATCCCCAGCAGCTGCGCCTCGTCCGACGACGACTGCATGTAGCCCCTGGATCCGAAGAATCAGAGCCAGATCGATCAGCAACCACAATAACGAGTAGTAACAACGATCCATCGACGTGCGAGCGTGCATGCAGAGGAAGAAGAAGATGATGATGATACGTACCATGGGTGCTTGTCGGTGATGAGGCGCAGGTCGCGCATGCACTCGTGCTCACGGGGGAAGACGGTGGTGTCGAGGATGTAGGTGTAGAGGGCGTCGCTCTTGAGCAGCGTCTTGTTGGTGCTGTCGATGCCGCTGTGGACGTTGGCCACGGTGTTGTCTCCGTTGGGCGCCATGGCTCTGCTTGGGCTGGTGGTGCCGAGGTGGTAGGAGGAATGAGTTGGTTCGATCGAGTGTATGTCCACCCACAGCCTGGACGTGCCCGTATATATCCACTGGCCTCTGGCGGGGGTTGGTGAACCACGGATCCACCAACCAGCGCCTTGTAAAAGAAGCACCATCGATCACTAACAACTAGCTTTGGCAGGAGTGGTTTTTTCTCCTCCTTTAATTATTCTTTCTCTGGCGTGTCGACCCCGCCCCTCCAATCGTGCTAGCCCATGCGGCATGCATATGACGATGATCGATCACGATCAGATTCCTACCACCACCAACCTCCCTGCTCCGCTGTGCATCGATCGTGGATTTGATTTTGAGTAGAAAATTTGGCAGAGCGTCCCGGTTTTCTATTGTTCACGGCCGATCAACGACCGAGCACGAAGCTTCAGTCTCTAATCGTGCTTTCCAGTCTTCCACCCCCCCCCCCCCCCCCCCCCCCCCCCGTTTCCCCCCCCCCCCATGCGAGTCCACCGCGGTTTAGCTGTCAGTTCGTTGGTCACCCCTGGCGGTTGGTGGAAAATCTGCAATTTAAAGAAGCGCTTTTGGCGTGCTGCTTTTCTGTTTCGATGAGGAGGAAGTTTAGCGTGCTGCTTGGGAGTGGGAGAGAATTGATTATTGGGCGGGTGCGTCACGAGTATATCTGGCCATGGGCCGGGCCGGGTCGGGGCTAAAAGAGCCCACGGCAGAAAACTGAAGCCCAGGCCCTATCATCGGGCCTACTTTTCAAGCCCAAGCCTGGCTCATCTGGTAAAAAGCCCTGAAAAGCCCTTAGGGCTTAGGGCCGTGGGCTGGGCCTCTTTCTTAAAATGTCAATATGCTAAGCCCAAGCCCGCCCAGGCCCTGCTGGTGGGCTCAAAACTCAGGCCCAAGCCCGGTCCACGGTCAAGCCCATCGAGCCTAGGCCCTGGATTTTAGGGCCGGGCCTGAGATGGCCAGGACTAGTCACGAGGCACGCAAAATCGATCAGGATTCAGGCCCTCCCCCTCGCCATCCACCGGAGGAGTAGTACCGTAGTATACAGTACGTATTACAGTACTTCTTTGTTGAGCGAAAAGCAAAGGTAGCAACCGCCGATGAGAGCAAGGTTGGCGCGAACAGACCATGGATCGGCGTTACGCAAGCTGCAATGATGCGCCTCGGAACAGAACATGATCGCCCGTTTCTGCACGCAACGTTTCGTCGGCGAGGACGGTCCGTCACGTGCACAGACAAGCAAGCGAGAGAGGATGGGAAGTTCCCATCTTCGTCTTTTTTATACGGTTGCAACCGCGCTTTGACCAACCTATGATGGGCTCTTGTGTTTTTAACGGCACGGCATTACGTTGGGCTCCTCGTCAGTGCCTGTTTTCTTGAGAATAATACTAGTTTGAAACTTGCAGTACAAGCGGGTAAACTGTGACTCGAGCCGATGCAGGTAGTACTGTACCTGGTAGTAGTACCTTTCATAGTGTGATTTATAGTAGTACAAATCTCTTGCTTTGTGTCAGTTCTTTTTTCAGAGAGTCTACGGAGGAGCAAATATCCTCGTGCAGTCAAGCCTCTTGGAATGTACAGTAGTAGTAGTAGCTACTAATGTACTATACTACTGGTAAATGTTCTATAATTGGCGACAAAAGACATGCGGACGGCGACACAAACCAACCCCACTTGCAAAAATGACACTCTGGATGGATATTCCAACCAGCTATGTTTTTTTCTTCAGGGGTAATTCCAAGATCTGGCCAGCTCCTATTCAACATCCGGTGGCCCGCGCCAAAAACCCAATCATCCGGAGAGCAGCCTCAGAATGGGATCCGGTTGCAAACCAATCTGGGCGGATGGTCAGGACATTGGTATCCCTGCTCACCACAGCTCATGTCTCAGATGATGTTAGAATAAATCGAGACTCCGGATCAAGCAATCATACAAGGCACGACACCGAGATTTGTTAACAAAGTTCATCATCGTTGCTACATCCCCAAGGTCTGACTACGGACGCTCCTCTCCATGACACCATTATAATATCGTATCCAGTCGCCCTGGACACCGGCACATGCCGCCAGCTTTCCCTACTTTCCGGTGCTATTATGTTGGCATATGTTACATTGTGTGTCTACCCCGCTATATATGAGAGGCCTACCTAGGATACAAGTGTCCTACTTGGACATGACTCCATATCCTATCAAAACATAATACAACTACAAGTCCAACTGTAACCTAACTTGTACAATAATATTCGACACAACTCTAACAAACTCCACTTTGGCGAATATTCACCTTGAATTCGTCCGTGCATCAAACCTCCATGTACATTGGACTTGAGATACGTCATGAGCACCGCTGCTACTCCCAGACTACACGTGACTCCACCTGCAACTGTAGTCCCTTCTCGTCTTCCTCACAGCGAATACTCGAGCAAAATTAAGTTTCTCAATACTCTACTTTGTGCTCCCAACTTCCGTAGAATCCGTTCAACACCATCAAACACCGACCATTTGTCTGCATGAAAATGAACAGCTCACAAATTGGACGTCGCATATAAGAGTTATCTGAACTCAACGCCACCACTCTTTCTTGACTGCTTGTCCGAAACTTGAAGGAATTTCACCGTCACTCTGTGTCACCCTGAGTCAAATTCGCGGTTGTCTCACCCTTCTTCCGGATAGTCTCTGGCATGTCTCACAACTATAGCACTCTGCCTCCTTCTGTATTTGCCATCCGCACTTTGCCATGTGCACTGAACACCACAGAATATATGGCCATGTACTCTCTCAGCCTTTGACAATTTCAGACTTTCCGCCACTTTCTCAAATTCTCCATGGTCAACTCCTATCCATCAACTAGCACCGATAGACCCAGTCACCAACTTGAATTTGGTACTCGTCAACACTGCTTCAGCACCTTTGCACAATTTGCCTGACCACATGTCTGACCACTAGTGCATTGGCATGTCGTCGTGTCCCGTGCTTACCGCACGCCTCGCCGCTATCACCGCGTCGAGCCTCTGCTGTCCTGATCGAGTCTCCCGGGTGCTAGCCCCCACTTCCTCAACCCCTACTGCAGAGAACCATCGATCATCACCGACCGATGCCGAGTATCACGTCTCCTTCAGACCACTGGTACCCAGTCCGATCCATGTGTCTCTCGCTATCCCGCTGAAATAGGCTTCGACTCTCCATGCATTTACGCTGTAGCCCCTCCATCAGCACAGAGTGAAGTCGTCCATCAGACTCCAGCTCCACCTTCAACATGACTCCATGTAGCTGGCCATGCTACCCTCGCGCCATGTCGACTTCAAACTCTCTCATGTGTACACTGCCTTGAATCAATCCCGCGCCTTAGTCTTGTCGAAACCGCACAAGCCCTCAAGCCTGCACCACGTGTTTCCACGCTCCAGAAGTCGGCCACCATCAGCATCACGCTCCTATGTCGTTGTCGATGAAATCATCGTCGTCTTCTCCTTTGACCGACATCCATGTCAGTCCATCAGACTGTCCAGTCCGACCCAGCCGAAACAACCCGACTGCAACCATGCTCCACCATGCGTCGTGTCCGGCCACACTCCGTGCCTTGCTTGACGCCTTGTGTATGCATGATTTATACGACACACTATCCTCATCTTCACATACTCTTCTATCCCCCTCCGCAAACTTGACAGAAAAAAAACTTCCATGCAAACCTGATCCGAAGAATTCTTTGCACAACTTATTTTCCTCGTCACTATTTGCATGTGCTTCACCATGTACCTCTAGCAACAAAGATATGAAGAATTCCATCTCCTGGTTGCCCACGTACACAAACACACTCATATCATGTGAAGCCTAAGACACTCGTGCCCCCTTTTTTCCAAACAAATCTCACGCCACGATCATTCCCATTGCTAGGCACTGCTCGCAGTTTTTATTCCGCCTGTACGAAACCTCGTAAACAGCCAACTCGGACGACCTTCTCCTACTTGGACAACAGCCCACTGGACCACACGCGCGCTAGCCCTGCTTGGGCCAGGCCTCGCTTGAACATGCCTCAGCCTCACACCACCTGGGCCTTGCGCTGCCATGGCTTCAGCTATTGTTGCCACGACCTGCACCTATACCCCAGCCGAGCACCGCGTGCTGCCTACAGCCAATCCGTGTGCGCTGCTGCAGGACAATTCGTCCTCGATCTGCCTCCACGAGAGCTTCCACGTACATGCCTGACACCAACTGCAATTCTGATATGCCTCACTCGCCGAATCCGATTACTCCTCGAAGAACTACAACAACCGTAGAACTTATCGTTGCCTCCTGGTTGCAATTCGTCAGCGACGACTCGCCGACTACTGCTCCTCCCACGGCTGCGATCGCTTTCCACCCAACTGTCGATTCGTTCCTCCTCCTCTTAATAAACGATCCGTGACCTCCAAGCAACCTAGCTCTGATACCACTTGTTAGAATAAATCCGAGGCACTCCATCGATCTACCGAGGACCAAGCAATCACACGAAGGCGCGACATCGAGATTTGTTAATGAGGTTCACCGTCGTGGCTACATCCCCGGGGCCTGACTACGGGCGCTCCTCCCCGTGACACTGCTACAATACCGCACCCGGTCGCCCTGGACGCCGGCACATGCCGCCAGCTTCCCCTGCTTTCCGATGCTATTATGTTGGCATAGGTTACATCGTGTGTCTACCCCCACTATATATGAGAGGCCTAAGATACTAGTGTCCTACTTGGACACGACTCCATATCTTATCAAAACACAATACAACTACAAGTCCAACTGTAACCTAACTTGTACAATAATATTCGACACAACTCTAACATCAGATTTGACATTGATGCTCGTATTTTTCAGGATTTATTTCACATCTTTTGGTGGTGTGCGTGCAGTGAAAAGATACATTTTTTGTCGACTACGAAAGGTCGTCAATCTTAAGATGATGTGTCAACTTAGTCTCTCAAAGGTGCTCATAGGGATAGGATATGCGTGTGAGCGTACGTTTATATGGGCAAGTGTATGCTCGTATATGTGAGCGACTTCGATTGCACTGTGTTCAAAAAACAAAAGAGTCCAGCTAAGAGAATTCGGTCCCTAAGAGCAACTCCAACCGGGCGACCCAAATGGACGACGTTTTTGTTCGTTTGGGTCGGCCGCCCGCCCGGCGTCCGCCCTGTTTTAGATTTGGGTCGGCAGTGCGCTCAACGCGCCGACCCATTTCATGTCTGCACGTAATTTTTAAAAAAGGCCCGCGGCCATAGATCATGCCAGCGGGCATGTCTCATGCCGGCACCATGCCAGCGCTGGCATACAATGCCGGCTTCAAAATAACAACACACAGTTCATGTTGGCGCACTCGCCAGCGGCCGACACACATGCCAGCACACAAAAAGGGGTGGGACTTGAGTTCGACCACGCCATAGTGGCACTGTGGTCATGTCAGCACACCTGCCGGCATACAAAAAAGGATGACGCTCGCCGCCATAGATCACTCATCGCCGAACTTGAGCATGTCGGCCTGCATCTTCTCGAACCACGTCCTCTTCCTTGGCGACACGGTGTTGAGATCCACCTTCATGATCTCCACCCGGTCATCATGCTCACGAGAGCCACTTCTTTGGCCTTGGTGTTGGCGTTGGCGGCCTCGATCTCTAGCATCTTGGCTTGCTTCTCCGCGTCCATCTCAAGCATCTTGGCTTGCTTCTCCGCGTCCATCTCAAGCCTCCTTATTTGGATCTCCATGAAGGCGTTCATTTGCTCTTCTTTGTAACGCCGATGCTCCTCCTCCCTTGAGTCCTTACTCATCATGCCCTCCATGCTTGCGATCATGGCGTTCAATGCCGCATCCCGCTTGTCACCCTTCTTGGAGTTGGTCTTCCCCCGCGGCCGTGCCTTCTCGTCGTCCCCAACCTCCTTCACGGCTTGCTTCCCCCCACGCGACTTGAGGGCGGCATATTGCGCCTTGAACTTCTCCTCGTCTTTGATGACCCTAAAGCAACGGGAGAGGTTGAAGCACTTGCCATTGTGTTCGACCTTAAATGCCTCCAAAGCTTGAAATGC
Organism: Triticum urartu; assembly: GCF_003073215.2. Taxonomy (NCBI): domain Eukaryota; kingdom Viridiplantae; phylum Streptophyta; class Magnoliopsida; order Poales; family Poaceae; genus Triticum; species Triticum urartu. The sequence goes on from NC_053028.1 coordinate 222,666,338, forward strand.
CTACAAATATATTTCATGCAAGCATATTGGCAAATGGTATGCAAATGAACACATAAGCATAAATGGAATGACGCAAAAGAGGGCGGCTTGCTAGCATACCATGTCTTGCATGCCGATGCCGCTCACGGGGCGGGCCTTGACGCTCTCAAGAGTGGCACAAAACTTGTTGCACTCTTGTTGGATCATCCTCCATCGCTTTGAAATGGACACCTACCCGCGCGTGCTTACTATTTGGTACGACGAAAACTTATTGCGCTCATGGAACTCACGGTGGACACGAATCCAAAAAGTTGAATGCTTTTGTTTGATGCCCGTCTTCGGGTCTTGCCCAATATCTCTCCAACACTCACAAATAAGCTTGTCCTTGGCCACCGTGTATGCCTTGGTCTGCTTGCTCTTCTGCTTCGGCTTCACCCCGGTGGCTTGGTTGGTGAGCTCATCCTCGAACAAAGGCTCCCCTTCGATGTCACACTCGTCCTCTTCCTCTTGCCCATAGTCCTACGGAAACTCATGGTCAAGTGGGAAGCCGTCTAGGTCCAGGACGGCCTGATCATGCATGAAGGCCGCCTGATCTTGATCAAAGGTGGACGACGTGAACGCCCCTCGGCTGTCCTACCTTTATCTCTCATCGGGATCGTAGCCAGCGGCCGACGCACCACCCTCGAATATGATGTTCTGCATGTAGTCGTCGTCGCTGGAGGCAGGCATTCCGTTGAACAGGTTGTGTGCGCTTGACAGCATGTCGGCTGCCATGTGCCACGCACGTTTCCTCGCGCCTCCGAATGAGGAGCCACCAGCCACCGATGTGGCATTGAGGTTGATTGGCGCGGGCGTGGACGGCGCCACCACGCTCACCTCGGGCAAGCACTCCCTGGAGAGGCGGGAGGCATGCGGGTAGGCGTGGAAGCCAGGCATCGGGGTGCAAGCCGACGCGCGGGGCGAGTCGGGCAGCGCCATCTGAGGGAAAGAGGATGAGCTGGTGCTGGCCGCGGCCACGACGGCATTGACGAGGCCGTGCTGGCTAGGGTTTAACCCTAGCATATATAGCGCCTCCCTCGTTGCCGCCGTGACGCGGGCGTTGGCGACCTGCTTCTGCGTGGCAGCGGCGATGATGGTGGCTGCCACGATGGCTTCGTCCCTTGCATCTACCGCGTGCCTCCGGTCCTTCCTCTTGGCTGACTCTCTTGCCCACTGTTCGGGCGTCAGCGTCTTCTTCGTCTTGGCCGCGGCGGCGGTCTTCCAGGGGGCGCAAGGCTGGCCTTTGCCGGAGGGCGCGGTCGCCATGCCGGACGAGGCGAGGGAGATGAGGCCGGTGGTGGCGTCGAGGTTGTCGTCCATGGCGGGGGCCGGAGCGTGCACGGGCGGGAGGGTTTTTTGGGGGGAAATAGACGAAAATGGTGGAGGCTGCCACCGACCAGCGGGCCCGGGGGAAGAGAAGGCGAGCGCGCGCGTCCATCTCATGTCCGCGCCGATGCAAATCCGGCAAAAAAAGGGCCACGAATGGGTCGGCAGGCGGACGAAAAGCGGACGCATGTCCGTTTGGGTCGGCGCATTGGGTCGACTTTTCTGTCCGTGATGACCTAAACGGACGCCCGCAGACGAAATGGGTCGCCCCATTGGAGTTGCTCTAAACGTCTATGAACGTGCTCGAGCGCGTCCACGGATAGTGAATGACCAATTCTCAAATCACCTCTTTCAAAAAATGGATACATCATTATCAAATCATCAAATTCATACAATTATATGCAACGTAAATCTAGTCTAAATCTTCAACGACGTCGTTCGCCTCCAAGTCCATGTTCATGTATGTGTCTGTGTCCATGTCCAGCCGTAATGAGACCCGCGAAGTGAAGGTCCCGTCACCGGGGAGGTAGAGTAGGACATGGGATACAAGGCGTCACTGTCTCTCATGTCCTACTCTTCCCCATCAAAGTCCATGGCATCGACGTCGCCGGTCGAGGTGCGGTCCACGATAGACCCCTCTTTGTTGGAGCCCAACACCTCGATGACTTGCTTGTTATGCCAACGGTTGCCGGCCACCCATACCGGCTCCGTGGTGGTGTGGGACTTCATCTCCGCGGCCTGGGTCGCGAGGGCTGCAGCGGCTTCATACGCCCTCTCACTAGCATGGCGCGCACACCACGCCGTATAGGGGGACGGTCCAGGACAATGCATGTCATTGTTTACCTCTGACTCAGAGCCCAACGACGGGGGAAAGATGCGCCACCAGAGGGGTCATGCCATCGCTCAGTATTGGGGCGATAGACGGACCGCACTGCGTATCCATCGACCAGGCAGCGGTGAAGCACCTCCCGCCGTATCCAAGCATCATTCGGGCAGTCGAAATGGATTCCCGTCGGGTCGAGTCCGACCACGGTCAGACGGACTCCTCTCAAGAGAGATGGAGAGCTGTGCAGATGACCATCTCATTCTCCGGCCCGCATGGGATGAGGTCCCAGTCTGCAGATCAGTCGTGCCCCCATGCCCTTGTTTATCGTCGATTTGGGCCGAAATAACAGCCGGCGAACCCGGGCCGAACCCAGCCCTCTGTGAAGGAAACATGCCCTAGAGGCAATAATAAAGTTGTTATTTTATATTTCCTTATATCATGATAAATGTTTATTATCCATGCTAGAATTGTATTAACTGGAAACTTGATACATGTGTGGATACATAGACAAAACACCGTGTCCCTAGTAAGCCTCTACTAGACTAGCTCATTAATCAAAGATGGTTAAGTTTCCTAACGATAGACATGTGTTGTCATTTGATGAATGGGATCACATCATTAGGAGAATGATATGATGGAAAAGACCCATCCGTTAGCTTAGCATGTTGATCGTTCAAGTTTTATTGCTATTGCTTTCTTCATGTCAAATACATATTCCTTTGACTATGAGATTATGCAACTCCGGGATACCGGAGGAATACCTTATGTGCTATCAAACGTCACAACGTAACTGTGTGATTATAAAGATGCTCTACAGGTATATCCGAAGGTGTTTGTTGGGTTGGCAAAGATCGAGAGTAGGATTTGTCACTCCGAGTATCGAAGAGGTATCTCTGGGCCCTCTCGGTAATGCACATCATAATAAGCTTTGCAAGAAATGTGACTAATGAGTTAGTTGTAGGATGATGTATTACGGAACAAGTAAAGGGACTTGCTGGTAACGAGATTGAGCTAGGTATGAAGATACCGACGATTGAATCTCGGGCAAGTAACATACCGATGACAAAGGGAATAACATATGTTGTCATAACGGTTCGACCGATAAAGATCTTTGTAGAATATGTAGGAACCAATATGAGCATCCAGGTTCCGCTATTGGTTATTGACCGGACAGGTGTCTCGGTCATGTCTACATAGTTCTCGAACACGTAGGGTTCGCATGCTTAATGTTCGATGATGATTTGTATTATGAGTTATATGATTTGGTGACCGAATGTTGTTCGGAGTCTAGGATGAGATCACAGACATGACGAGGAGTCCCAAAATGGTCGAGAGGTAAATATTGATATATTGGATGATAGTATTCGGACACCGGAAGTGTTTCAGAATGTATCAGGTACATATCGGAGTACCGGGGGGTTACCGGAACCCCCGGGAGGAAGATATGGGCCATAGGAGGGAGGCAAGCCAGCCCACAAGGGGTGGTGCACCCCCCGCCCCAAGGGAGGGGTCTGAATTGGACAAGGGGAGGGGGCGGCGCCCTCCTTTCCTTCTCCTCCTCTCTCTCCTTCCCCCTTTCCCCCTCTGATAAAAGGAAGGGGGCCGAATCCTACTAGGAGCCCAAGTGGGACTCCTCCCACTTGGGACGCGCCTAGGGCCGACCACCTCCCCTCTACGTCCTTTATATACAGGGGTGGGGGCGCCTCTAACACACATCAATTGTTCCAAGCCATGTGCGGCGCCCCCCTTCCACAGTTTATGCCTCCGGTCATAATCATGTAGTGCTTAGGCGAAGCCCTGTGCGGATTACTTCACCGTCACCATGCCATCGTATTGATGGAACTCTCCCTCGACACTTTGCTGGATCAAGAGTTCTAGGGACATCATCGAGCTGAACGTGTGCAGAACTCGGAGGGGCCGTACGTTCGGTGCTTGATCCGTTGGATCAAGAAGATCTTCGACTACATCAATCGCATTAAGCTAACACTTCCGCTTTCGGTCTATGAGGGTACGTGGACACACTCTTTCCCTCTCGTTGCTATGCTTCTACTAGATAGATCTTGCCTGAGCATAGGAATTTTTCGAAAGTGCATGCTCCATTCCCCAATAGTGGTATCAGAGCCAAGTTTATGCGTAGATGATATGCATGAGTAGAACACAAAGAGTTGTGGCGGTGATCGTCATACTACTTACCACCAATGCCTTATTTTGATTTGGCGGTATTGTTGGATGAAGTGGCTCGGACCAACCTTACATCACCATGTTCATGAGACCGGTTCCACCGACAAACATGCAACTTGTTTTGCATAAAGGTGGCTGGCAGGTGTCTGTTTCTCCGACTTTAGTTGAATCAAATTTGACTGCGGCCGATCCTTGTTGAAGGTTAAAACAGCAAACTTGATAAATCACCATTGTGGTTTTGATGCGTAAGTAAGAACGGTTCTTACTAGAAGCCCGTAGCAGCCACGTAAAACTTGCAACAACAAAGTAGAGGACATCTAACTTGTTTTTTCAGGGCATGTTGTGATGTGATATGGTCAAGACATGATGTGATATACATTCTTGTATGAGATGATCATGTTTTGTAAAAGTTATCGGGAACTAGCAGGAACCTTATGGTTGTCGTTTTATTGTATGAAATGCAAACGCCATGTAATTGCTTTACTTTATCACTATGCATTAGCGATAGTTGTAGAAGCAATAGTTGGCGAGACGACAACGATGCTACGATGAAGATCAAGGTGTCAAGCCGGTGACGATGGAAATCATGACAGTGCTTTGGAGATGGAGATCAAAGGCACAAGATGATGATGGCCATATCATGTCACATATTTTTATTGCATGTGATGTTTATATTTTATGCATCTTATTTTGCTTAGTACGGCAGTAGCATTATAAGATGATCCCTTACTAAAATTTCATGGTATAAGTGTTCTCCCTGAGTATGCACCGTTGCGACATTTCGTCGTGCTGAGACACCACGTGATGATCGGGTGTGATAAGCTCTACATTCACATACAATGAGTGCAAGACAGTTTTGCACATGCGGAATACTCGGCTTAAACTTGACGAGCCTAGCATGTACAGACATGGCCTCGGAACACTAGAGACCGAAAGGTCGAACATGAATCATATAGTAGATATGATCAACATAGAGATGTTCACCATTGAAAACTACTCCGTCTCACGTGATGATCGGACATGGTTTAGTTGATATGGATCACGTGATCATTTAGATGACTCGAGGGATGTCTATCTAAGTGGGAATTCTTAAGTAATACGATTAATTGAACTTAATTTATCATGAACTTAGTCTTGATAGTTTTTGCATATCTATGTTGTAGATCAATAGCTCGCGTATAGCTCCCCTGTTTTATTTTTGATATGTTCCTAGAGAAAACTAAGTTGAAAGATGATAGTAGCAATGATGCAGACTGGGTCCGTGATTTGAGGATTATCCTCATTGCTGCACAGAAAAATTATGTCCTTGATGCACCGCTAGGTGACAGACCTATTACAGGAGCAGATGCAGACGTTATGAACGTTTGACAAGCTCAGAATGATGACTACTTGATAGTTCAGTGCACCATGCTTTACGTCTTAGAACCGGGACTTCAAAAATGTTTTGAACGCCATGGAGCATATGAGATGTTCCAAGAGTTGAAATTGGTATTTCAGACTCATGCCCGTGTCGAGAGGTAAGAGACCTCTGAAAAGTACTTTGCCTACAATATGGAGGAGAATAGCTCAGCCAGTGAGCATGTGCTCAGAATGTCTGGGTACTACAATCGCTTGAATCAAGTGGGAGTTAATATTCCAGATAAGATAAGTGATTGATAGAGTTCTCTAGTCACTATCACCAAGTTACTAGAACTTCGTGATGAACTATAATATGCAAGGGATGACGAAAACGATTCCCAAGCTCTTCGTGATGCTGAAATCGGCGAAGGTAGAAATCAAGAAAGAGCATCAAATGTTGATGGTTAACAAGACCACTAGTTTTAATAAAAAGGGCAAAGGAAAAGAAAGGGAACTTCAAGAAGAATGACAAGCAAGTTGCCACTCCCGTGAAGAAACCCAAAGCTAGACCTAAGCCTGAAACTGGGTGCTTCTACTGCAAAGGGAATTGTCACTGGAAGCGGAACTTCCCTAAATACTTGGCGGATAAGAAGGATGGCAAAGTGAAAAAGGTATATTTGATATACATGTTATTGATGTGTAATTTACTAGTGTTCATAGTAACCCCATGGTATTTGATACCGTTTCAGTTGCTAAGATTAGTAACTCAAAACATGAGTTCAAAAATGAACAAAGACTATTTAAGGGCGAGGTGACGATGTGTGTTGGAAGTGATTCCAAGGTTGATAAGATCACCATCACACACTCCCTCTACCTTCGGGATTAGTGTTGAACCTAAATAAATGTTATTTGGTGTTTGTGTTGAGCATGAATATGATTGGATCATGTTTATTGCAAATACGGTTATTCATTTAAGTCAGAGAATAATTGTTGTTTTGTTTACATGAATAAAACCTTCTATGGTCATACACCCAGTGTAAATGGTTTATTGAATCTCGATCGTAGTGATACACATATTCATAATATTGATGCCAAAAGATGCAAAGTTGATAATGATAGTGCAACATATTTGTGGCACTGCCGTTTAGATCATATTGGTGTAAAGCACATAAAGAAACTCCATGCGGATGGACTTTTGGAATCACTTGATTATGAATCATTTTATGCTTGCAAACCATGCCTTACGGGCAAGATGACTAAAACTCCATTCTCCGGAACAATGGAGCGAGCCACTGACTTATTGGAAATAATACATATCGATGTATGTGGTCCGACGAGTGTTGAGGCTCGCGGCGGGTATCGTTATTTTCTGACCTTCACAGATGATTTGAGCAGATATGGGTATATCTACTTAATGAAACACAAGTCTGAAACATTTGAAAAGTTCAAAGAATTTCAGAGTGAAGTGGGGAATCATCGTAACAAGAAAATATAGTTTCTACGATCTGATCGCGGAGGCAAATATTTGAGTTATGAGTTTGGCCTTCGTTTAAAACAATGTGGAATAGTTTCACAACTCACGCCACCTGGAACACTGCAGCGTAATGGTGTGTCCGAACATCGTAACCGTACTTTATTAGATATGGTGTGATCTATGATGTCTCTTACCGATTCACCATTATCGTTTTGGGGTTATGCATTAGAGACAGTTGCATTCATGTTAAATAGGGTACGATCTAAATCCGTTGAGACGACACTATATGAACTATGGTTTGGCAAGAAACCAAAGATGTCGTTGCTTAAAGTTTGGGGTTGCGATGCTTATGTGAAAAGGTTTCAAACTGATATGATCGAACCCAAATCGAAGAAGTGCGTCTTCGTAGGATACCCAAAAGAAACTGTTGGGTACACCTTCTAGCATAGATCCGAAGGCAGGATTTTTGTTGCGAAGAATGGATCCTTTCTAGAAAAGGAGTTTCTCTCGAAAGAAGTGAGTGGGAGGAAACTAGAACTTGATGAGGTAATTGTACCTTCTCTCGAATTGGAAAGTAGCTCATGACAGAAATCAGTTCTAGTGATGCCTACACCAACTAGAGAGGAAGCTAATAATAATGATCATGAAACTTCAGATCAAATTACTACCGAACCTCATAGGTCAACCAGAGCACGTTCCGCACCAAAGTGGTACGGTAATCCCGTTCTGGAAGTCATGTTACTAGACCATGTAGAACCTACGAAATATGAGGAAGCGATGATGAGCCCAGATTCCGATAAATGGCTTTAGGCCATGAAATCTGAGATATGATCCATGTATGAGAACAAAGTGTGGGCTTTGGTGGACTTGCCCGATGATCGGCAAGCCATTGAGAATAAATGGATCTTCAAGAGGAAGATGGACGCTGATGATAGTGTTACTATGTACAATGCTCGACTTGTCGCAAAAATGTTTTCGACAAGTTCAAGGTGTTGACTAATGAGATTTTCTTACTCGTAGCGATGCTTAAGTCTGTCTGAATCATGTTAGCAAGTGCCGCATTTTATGAAATCTGGCAAATGGATGTCAAAACTGCATTCCTTAATGGATATCTTAAAGAAGATTTGTATATGATGCAACCAGAAGATTTTGTCGATCCTAAAGGTGCTAACAAAGTGTGCAAGCTCCAGCAATCCATTTATGGACTGGTGGAAGCATCTTGGAGTTGGAATATACGCTTTGATGAGATGATCAAAGCATATGGTTTTATACAGACTTTTGGAGAAGCCTGTATTTACAAGAAAGTGAGTGGGAGCTCTGTAGCATTTCTAATATTATATGTGGATGACATATTTGTCGAGTGGAAATGATATAGAATTTCTAGATAGCATAAAAGGATACTCGAATAAAAGTTTTTCAATGAAAGACCTCAGTGAAGCTGCTTATATATTAGGCGTCAAGATCTATAGAGATAGATCAAAACGCTTGATAAGACTTTCGATGAGTACATACCATGGTAAGATTTTGAAGGAGTTCAAAATGGATCAGTCAAAGAAGGAGTTCCTGCTTGAAATGTAAGGTATGAAGTTGAGTAAGACTAAATACCCAACCACGGCAAAATATACAGAGAGAATGAAAGTCATTCCCTATGCCTTAGTCATAGGTTCTATAAAGTATGCCATGCTATGTACCAGACCTGTTGTGTGCCTTGCCATGAGTTTGGCAAGGGGGTATAATAGTGATCTAGGAGTAGATCACTGGACAACGGCCAAAATTATCCTTAGGTACCTAAGGAGGACTAAGGGAGTGTTTCTCGGTGATGAGGTGATAAAGAGTTCGTCATAAAGAGTTACGTCGATACAAGCTTTGACACTGATCTGGATGACTCTGAGTCTTGATCTGGATACATATTGAAAGTGGGAGCAATTAGCTAGAGTGTAGCTCCATGCATAGCATTGTAGACATAGAAATTTGCAAAATACATACAGATCTGAATGTGGCAGACCCGTTGACTAAACCTCTCTCACAAGCAAAACATGATCACACCTTAGTACTCTTTGGGTGTTAATCACATGACGCTGTGAACTAGATTACTAACTCTAGTAAACCCTTTGGGTGTTGGTCACATGGCGATGTGAACTATGGGTGTTAATCACATGGTGATGTGAACTATTGGTGTTGAATCACATAGCGATGTGAACTAGATTATTGACTCTAGTGCAAGTGGGAGACTGAAGGAAATATGCCCTAGAGGCAATAATAAAGTTGTTCTTTTATATTTCATTATATAATAAATGTTTATTATCCATGCTAGAATTGTACTAACCGAAAACTTGATACATGTGTGGATACATAGACAAAACACGGTGTCCCTAGTAAGCCTCTACTAGACTAGCTCGCTAATCAAAGATGGTTAAGTTTCCTAACCATAGACATGTGTTGTCATTTGATGAACGGGATCACATCATTAGGAGAATGATGTGATGGACAAGACCCATCCATTAGCTTAGCACGTTGATCATTCAAGTTTTATTGCTACTGCTTTCTTCATGTCAAATACATATTTCTTCGACTATGAGATTATGCAACTCCCGGATATCGGAGGAATACCTTGTGTGCTATAAAATGTCACAACATAACTGGGTGATTATAAAGATGCTCTACAGGTATATCTGAAGGTGTTTGTTGGGTTGGCATAGATCGGGATTAGGATTTGTCACTCCGAGTATCGAAGAGGTATCTCTGGGCCCTCTCGGTAATGCACACCATAATAAGCCTTGCAAGCAATGTGACTAATGAGATGGTTGCGGGATGATGTATTACTGTACGAGTGAAGAGACTTTCTGGTAATGAGATTGAACTAGGTATGAAGATATCGACGATCGAATCTCGAGCAAGTAACATACCGATGACAAAGGGAATAACGTATGTTGTCATAACGGTTCGACCGATAAAGATCTTCATAGAATATGTAGGAACCAATATGAGCATCCAGGTTCCACTATTGGTTATTTACCAGAGAGGTGTCTCGGTCATGTCTACATAGTTCTCGAACCCGTAGGGTCCGCACGCTTAATGTTCGATGACGATTTGTATTATAAGTTATGTGACTTGGTGACCGAATGTTGTTCGGAGTCCAGGATGAGATCACGGACATGAGGAGGAGTCTCAAAATGGTTGAGAGGTAAAGATTGATATATTGGATGATAGTATTCGGACATCGGAAGTGTTTCGGAATGTATCGGGTACATATCAGAGTACCGGGAGGGTTACCGGAACCCCCCGGGAGAAGATATGTGCCATATGGGCCGTAGGAGGGAGGAAAGCCTGCCCACAAGGGGTGCCCCCCCCCCCAAGGGAGGAGTCTGAATTGGACAAGGGGAGGGGGCGGCACCCCCTTTCCTTCTCCTCCTCTCTCTCCTTCCCCCTTTTCTCCCTTTGATGAAAGGAAGGGGGGTCAAATCCTACTAGGAGCCCAAGTGGGACTCCTCCCACTTGGGGAGCGCCTAGGGCCAGCCTCCTCCCCACTCCCTCCTTTATATACGGGGGTGCGGGCGCCTCTAACACACATAAATTCTTCCAAGCCATGTGCGGCGCCCCCTTCCACAGTTTACGCCTCTGATCATATTCACGTAGTGCTTAGGCGAACCCCTGCACGGATCACTTCACCATCACCGTCACCACGCCGTCGTACTGACGGAACTCTCCCTCGACACTTTGCTGGATCAAGAGTTCGAGGGACGTCATCTAGGTGAATGTGTGCAGAACTCGGAGGTGCCGTACGTTCGGTGCTTGATCGGTTGGATCGAGAAGACGTTTGACTACATCAACTGCATTAAGCTAACACTTCCGCTTTTGGTCTATGAGGGTACGCGGACACACTCTTCCCCTCTCGTTGCTATGCATCTTCTAGATAGATCTTGCGTGAGCGTAAGAATTTTTTGAAATTGCATGCTATGTTCCCCAACACTCCGGGGGGGGGGGGCGCTTGGGGGCGCCGGCTGCTACCTCTTGAGCACTGCGTTGGTTTTCCCTTGAAGAGGAAAGGGTGATGCAGCAAAGCAGCGTAAGTATTTCCCTCAGTTTTTGAGAACCAAGGTATCATTCCAGTAGGAGACCACGCGCGAGTCACCTCGTACCTACACAAACAAATAAGAACCTCGCAACCAACACGATAAAGGGGTTGTCAATCCCTTCATGGCCACTTGCAAGAGTGAGATCTGATAGAGATAATAATAATAAGACAAATATTTTTGGTTATTTTATGATATAGATTGAAAGTAAAGATTGCAAAATAAAATAGACTGGAAACTTATATGATGGAGAATAGACCCGGGGGCCATAGGTTTCACTAGTGGCTTCTCTCAAGATAGCATAAGTATTACGGTGGGTGAACAAATTACTGTCGAGTAATTGATAGAAAAGCGAATAATTATGAGAATATCTAGGTATGGTCATGTATATAGGCATCACGTCCATGACAAGTAGACCGACTCCTGCCTGCATCTACTACTATTACTCCACACATCGACTGCTATCCAGCATGCATCTAGAGTATTAAGTTCATAAGAACAGAGTAACGCTTTAAGCAAGATGACATGATGTAGAGGGATAAACTCATGCAATATGATATAAACCCCATCTTTTTATCCTCGATGGCAACAATACAATACGTGTCGTTTCCCTTTCTGTCACTGGGATCGAGCACCGCAAGATTGAACCCAAAGCTAAGCACTTCTCCCATTGCAAGAAAGATCTAGTAGGCCAAACCAAACTAATAATTCGAAGAGACTTGCAAAGACAACCAATCATACATAAAAGAATTCAGGGAAGATTCAAATAATGTTCATAGATAATCTTGATCATAAACCCACAATTCATCGGATCTCGACAAACACACCGCAAAAAGAGTTACATCGAATAGATCTCCAAGAGAATCGAGGAGAACTTTGTATTGAGATCCAAAGAGACAGAAGAAGCCATCTAGCTAATAACTATGGACCCGAAGGTCTGAGGTAAACTACTCACACATCATCGGAGGGGCCATGGAGTTGATGTAGAGCCCCTCCGTGATCAATGCCCCCTCTGGTGGAGCTCCGGAAAAGGCCCCAAGATGGGATCTCTTGGGTACGGAAGGTTGCGGCGGTGGAAATAGGGTTTCGTGGTGCTCCTGGATGTTTTCGGGGTATGTGAACATATATAGGAGGAAGAAGTAGGTCGGTTGAGCCACAAGGGGCCCACGAGGGGGGAGGGCGCGCCCAGGGGGTAGGTGCGCCCCCTGCCTCGTGGCCACCTCATTGGTTGCTTGACGTCCACTCCAAGTCCTCTGGATCACTTTTGTTCCAAAAATCACGCTCCCGAAGGTTTCATTCCGTTTGGACTCCGTTTGATATTCCTTTTCTATGAAACACTGAAATAGGCAAAAAAAACAGCAATTTGGGCTGGGCCTTTGGTTAGTAGGTTAGTCCCAAAAATAATATAAAAGTGTAAAATAAATCCCATTAACATCCAAAACAGATAATATAATAGCATGGAACAATCAAAAAATATAGATCCCATGCTTAATTCCTGCTCGTCCTCGAGTAGGTAAATGATGCAAACAGAATTTTTGATGTGGAATGCTTTCTAGAATATTCTTCAATGTATTTTTCTCTATGTGGCATGAATGTTCAGATCCGAAAGATTCAAGATAAAAGTTTATTGTTGACATAAAAATAGTAATACTCCAAGTATGCTAATCAAGCAATTATGTCTTATCAAAATACCATAGCCAAAGAAAACTTATCCCTACAAAGTCATATAGTTTGGTCATGCTTCATTTTCTTCACACAAAATGCTCTCATCATGCACAACCCCGATGACAAGCCAAGCAATTATTTCATACTTAGCCTTTTCAAACTCTTTCAACTTTTGCGCAATATATGAGCGCGAGACATGGACATAGCACTATGGGTGGAATAGAATATGATGATTGAGGTTGTGTGAGAAGACAAAAAGGAGAAAGTCTCACATTGACACGGCTAATCAATGGGCTATGGAGATGCCCATCGATTGATGTCAATGCAAGGAGTAGGGATTGCCATGCAACGGATGCACTAGAGCTATAAATATAAGAAAGCTCATCAAAGAAACTAAGTGGGTGTGCATCCAACTCGCTTGCTAACAAAGACCTAGGGCATTTGAGGAAGCCCATCATTGGAATATACAAGCCAAGTTCTATAATGAAAAATTCCCACTAGTATATGAATGTGACAAAATAAGAGACTCTCTATCATGAAGATCATGGTGCTACTTTGAAGCACAAGTGTGGAAAACAGATAGTAACATTGTCCCTTCTCTCCTTTTCTCTCATTTTTTTATTTGGGCCTTTTTTTCTTTTGGCCTCTTTTCTCTTTCTTTTTTTTTTCCGGAGTCTCATCCCGACTTGTGGGGGAATCATAGTCTCCATCATCCTTTCCTCACATGGGACAATGCTCTAATGATGATCATCACACTTTTATTTTCTTACAACTCGATACTTAGAACAAAATATGACTCTATGTGAATGCCTCCGGCGGTGTACCGGGATATGCAATGAATCAAGAATGACATGTATGAAAATTATGAACGGTGGCTTTGCCACAAATACGATGTCAACTACATGATCATGCATGGCAATATGACAATGATGATGCATGTCATAATAAATGGAACGGTGGAAAGTTGCATGGCAATATATCTCGGAATGGCTATGGAAATGCCATAATAGGTAGGTATGGTGGCTGTTTTGAGGAAGATATAAGGATGCTTATGTGTGATAGAGCGTATCATATCACGGGGTTTGGATGCACCGGCGAAGTTTGCACCAACTCTCAAGGTGAGAAAGGGCAATGCACGGTACCGAAGAGGCTAGCAATGATGGAAGGGTGAGAGTGCGTATAATCCATGGACTCAACATTAGTCATAAATAACTCACATACTTATTGCAAAAATCTACAAGTCATCAAAACCAAGCATTACACGCATGCTCCTAGGGGGATAGATTGGTAGGAAAAGACCATCGCTCGTGCCCGACCGCCGCTCATAAGGAAAGCAATCAAAGAACACCCCATGCTTAAAATTTGTCACATAACGTTTACCATACGTGCATGCTACGGGACTTGCCAACTTCAACACAAGCATTCATCAATTTCACAATTACTCAACTAGCACACCTCTAATATTACCACCTTTATATCTCAAAACCATCTATCAAGCATCCAACTTCTCTTAGCATTTAAAATTTATAACCAAAGTGAATTACCATGCTGTTCTAAAGGACTCTCAAAATGATATAAGTTAAGCATAAGAGATCAATTAATTCTATAAAATAGAACCACCGTCGTGCTCTAAAAGATATAAGCGACGCACTAGAGCAAAAATTATCCAACTCAAAAGATATAAGTGAAGCACATAGAGTATTCGAATAAATTCCAATTCATGTGTGTCTCTCCCAAAAGGTGTGTGCAGCAAGGATGATTGTGTCAAACTAAAAAGCAAATACTAAAATCATACAAGACGCTCCAAGCAAAACACATATCATGTGGCGAATAAAAATATAGCTCCAAGTAAAGTTACCGATGGATGAAGACGAAAGAGGGGATGCCTTCCAGGGTATCCCCAAGCTTAGGCTTTTGATTGTCCTTGTATTTTACCTTGGGGTGCCTTGGGCATCCCCAAGCTTAGGCTCTTTCTGCTCCTTGTTCCATAATCCATCAAATCTTTACCCAAAACTTGAAAACTTCGCAACACAAAACTTAAAAGAAATTCTCCGTGAGCTCCCTTAGTAAAACAAAACAAACCACCACTTCAAGGTACTGTAATGAACTCATTATTTATTTATATTGGTGTTAAACCTACTGTATTACAACTTTTCTATGGTTCATAAACTCTATTACTAGCCATAGATTCATCAAAATAAGCAAACAACACACGAAAAACAGAATCGGTCAAAAACAGAACAGTCTGTAGTAATCTGTAGGTTTCGAATACTTCTGGAACCCCAAAAATTCTATAACAAATGTATGGACGTGAGTAATTTATATATTAATCATCATCAAAAAGAATTAACTAAATAGAACTCTCCAATAAAAAATGGCAGCAATTCTCGTGAGCACTAAAGTTTCTGTTTCTTACAGCAAGATCAAGAAGACTTCCCCCAAGTCTTCCCAACGGTTCTACTTGGCACAAACACTAATTAAACACAAAAAACACAACCAATACATAGGCTAGATAAATTATTTATTACTAAACAGGAAAAAAGCAAGGAATAAAAATAAAATTGGGTTGCCTCCCAACAAGCGCTATCGTTTAACGCCCCTAGCTAGGCATAAAAGCAAGGATAGATCTAAGTATTGCCATCTTTGGTAGGCAATCCATAGGTGGCTCTCATAATAGATTCATATGGTAATTTAATTTTCTTTCTAGGGAAGTGTTCCATGCCTTTCCTTAACGGAAATTGGAATCTAATATTCCCTTCCTTCATATCAATAATTGCACCAATTGTTCTAAGGAAAGGTCTACCAAGAATAATAGGACATGAAGGATTGCAATATATATCAAGAACAATGAAATCTACGGGCACATAATTCCTATTTGCAGCAATAAGAACATCATTAATCTTTCCCATAGGTTTCTTAATAGTGGAATCCGCAAGGTGCAAGTTTAAAAACAATCATCAAAATCATGGAAACCTAGCAAATCACACAAAGTTTTTGGGATCGTGGAAACACTAGCATCCAAATCACACAAAGCATAGAATTCATGATCTTTAATTTTAATTTTAATTGTAGGTTCCCACTCATCATAAAGTTTTCTAGGGATAGATACTTCCAACTAAAGTTTTTCTTCATAAGATTGCATCAAAGCATCAATGATATGTTTAGTAAAAGCTTTATTTTGACTATAAGCATGAGGAGAATTTAGCACAGATTGCAAAAAGGAAATACAATCTGTCAAAGAGAAATTATCATAATTAAATTCCTTGAAATCCAAGATAGTGGGTTCGCTGCTATCTAAAGTTTTAACCTCTTCAATCCCACTTTTACCAATTTTGCATCAAGATCTAAAAACTCCGAATCATTGGGACGCCTTCTAACTAAAGTTGACTCATCTCCAGTCCCATCATTATCAAGATTCATATTGCAAAATAAAGATTTAATAGGGGACACATCAATAATTTTAGATCTTCATCATTATTATCTAACTCTTCTAGTTTAGCAGCCATCTTATTAACTAAAGTGGCCTGCTTATCAGAAATTTGGGCAATTAATTTTTCAAGATGAGCAAACTGAGATTTCAAACCATAAAATTCCTTAGACATATCATTGAGCTCTTTATTCATGAAATAGACAAAACCTTTTTGTTCCTTAAGCTCATTTCTAAAGAAATTATTATGCTCAAACTGCAAGGACATAAAACTTCTATCATGGTTTTCGATTTCTTCCAACCTTCTAAGGTGAGGATCAACACCTTTTGGTAAAGCCATAAGGGCAATAAGCAACAAGAGGCAAGCGAAAAAGAGGCGGACAGAAAGAGAGGGCGAATAAAACGGCAAGGGTGAAGTGGGGGAGAGGAAAACGAGAGGCAAATGGCAATAATGTAATGCGAATGATAAGAGTTGTGATGGGTACTTGGTATGTCTTGACTTGGCGTAGATCTCCCCGGCAACGGCGCCAGAAATCCTTCTTACTACCTCTTGAGCACTATGTTGGTTTTCCCTTGAAGAGGAAAGGGTGATGCAGCAAAGCAGCGTAAGTATTTCCCTCAGTTTTTGAGAACCAAGGTATCAATCCAGTAGGAGACCACGCGCGAGTCACCTCGTACCTACACAAACAAATAAGAACCTCGCAACCAACGCGATAAAGGGGTTGTCAATCCCTTCACGGCCACTTGCAAGAGTGAGATCTGATAGAGATAATAATAAGATAAATATTTTTGGTATTTTTACGATATAGATTGAAAGTAAAGATTGCAAAATAAAATAGATTGGAAACTTATATGATGGAGAATAGACATGGGGGCCATAGGTTTCACTAGTGGCTTCTCTCAAGATAGCATAAGTATTACGGTGGGTGAACAAATTACTGTCGAGCAATTGATAGAAAAGCGAATAATTATGAGAATATCTAGGTATGATCATGTATATAGGCATCACGTCCGTGACAAGTAGACCGACTCCTGCCTGCATCTACTACTATTACTCCACACATCGACCGCTATCCAGCATGCATCTAGAGTATTAAGTTCATAAGAACAGAGTAACGCTTTAAGCAAGATGACATGATGTAGAGGGATAAACTCATGCAATATGATATAAACCCCATCTTTTTATCCTCGATGGCAACAATACAATACGTGTTGTTTCCCTTTCTGTCACTGGGATCGAGCACCGCAAGATTGAACCCAAAGCCAAGCACTTCTCCCATTGCAAGAAAGATCAATCTAGTAGGCCAAACCAAACTGATAATTTGAAGAGACTTGCAAAGATAACCAATCATACATAAAAGAATTCAGAGAAGATTCAAATATTGTTCATAGATAATCTTGATCATAAACCCACAATTCATTGGATCTCGACAAACACACTGCAAAAAGAGTTACATCGAATAGATCTCTAAGAGAATCGAGGAGAACTTTGTATTGAGATCCAAAGAGAGAAAGAAGAAGCCATCTAGCTAATAACTATCGACCCGAAGGTCTGAGGTAAACTACTCACACATCATCGGAGGGGCCATGGAGTTGATGTAGAGGCCCTCCGTGATCAATGCCCCCTCTGGCGGAGCTCCGGAAAAGGCCCCAAGATGGGATCTCTTGGGTACAGAAGGTTGCGACGGTGGAAATAGGGTTTCGTGGTGCTCCTGGATGTTTTCGGGGTATGTGAATATATATAGGAGGAAGAAGTAGGTCGGTTGAGCCACGAGGGACCCATGAGGGGGGAGGGCGTGCTCGGGGGGGTAGGCGCGCCCCCCTGCCTCATGGCCACCTCATTGGTTGCTTGACGTCCACTCCAAGTCCTCCGGATCACGTTTATTCCAAAAATCACTCTCCCAAAGGTTTCATTCCATTTGGACTCCATTTAATATTCCTTTTCTACGAAACACTGAAATAGGCAAAAAAACAGCAATTTGGGCTGGGCCTCCAGTTAATAGGTTAGTCCCAAAAATAATATAAAAGTGGAAAATAAAGCCCATTAACATCCAAAACAGATAATATAATAGCATGGAACAATCAAAAATTATAGATACGTTGGAGACGTATCACCGGCCAAAGTGAAAAGGCGCGTGGGTCCACTCTGTCGGCGACAGACAGGCCTTTTCCCACTGTTCCCCCACTTTCCCCTCAATTTTCTCATTGCTTCCCCCCTTCTGCCCCTCTTCTCCGCCATTCCCTTCCCGCTCCCCGCCATCCGACCACCATCCCTCCCGCCATGCGGCCAAAGAAGTACTCGGCCCCTCGCGCCGCTGCCGTTGCTGACTCCAGCCAGCCGAAGCAGAGGAAGCCAAGGGCGCCGATGGCAAAACCGCCGAGCATGTAGAACGCCGAGTGGAGGGTAGAGGTTCAGCGCTGGGAGGATATCACCACTGACCGGCGGAACAGGCTCAATGCTAAGAAGACCCGGGCCGCGGCGGCGGCGGTGGCGGCCGCGGTGGTCGCCGCGGCGGCGGATGTAGAGGCGTCTCGTCGGGGATGATGAATTTGTTGGGAAACGTAGTAATTTCAAAAAAATACTACGCACACGCAAGATTATGGTGATGCATAGCAACAATAGGGGAGAGTATCGTCTACGTACCCTCGTAGACCGTAAGCGGAAGCATTATGACAACGCGGTTGATGTAGTCGTACGTCTTCACGATCGACCGATCTAGCACCGAAGGTACGGCACCTCCGCGATCTGCACACGTTCAGCTCGGTAGCGTCTCGCGAATTCACGATCCAGCAGAGCTTCGAGGGAGATTTTTGTCAGCACGACGGTGTGATGACGGTGATGATGATGCTACCGGAACAGGGTTTCACCTAAGCACCCCTACGATATAACCGAGGTGGATTATGGTGGAGGGGGGCGCCGCACATGGCTAAAAGATCAATGATCAACTTGTGTGTCTATGGGGTGCCCCCTCCCCCGTATATAAAGGAGTGGAGGAGGGGGAGGAGACCGGCCTCCTAGGAGTGCCCCAAGGGGAGTCCTACTCCCACCGGGAGTAGGATTCCACCCCTTCCATGAGTAGGAGTAGGAGGGAAGGAAACAGGGGGGCGCCGCCCCCCCTTCCTAGTCCAATTCGGACTAGACGGGGAGGGGGGCGCGACCTGCCCTGGCCGCCCCTTTCTCTCTCCACCAAGTCCCATGAGTCCCAATACACTCCCTGGGGGATTCCGGTAACCCCCCGGTACTCCGGTATTCGTCCAAACTTACTCGGACCCCTTCCGATGTCCAAACATAGTCATCCAATATATAAACCTTTATGTCTCGTCCATTTTGAGACTCCTCGTCATGTCTGTGATCAAATCCGGGAATCTGAACTATCCTCGGTACATCAATACACATTGTCAAAACCGGCGGATCTCGGGTAGGGGGTCCCGAACTATGCGTCTAGGCGGATGGTAACAGGAGACAAGGGACACGATGTTTTTACCCAGGTTCGGGCCCTCTTGATGGAGGTAAAACCCTACTCCTGCTTGATTAATATTGATGATATGGGTAGTACAAGAGTAGATCTACCACGAGATCAGAGAGGCTAAACCCTAGAAGCTAGCCTATGTTATGATTGTTGTTATTGTGTCCTACGGACTAAACCCTCTGGTTTATATAGACACCGGAGGGGGCTAGGGTTACACAGAGTTGGTTACAATGGGAGGAGATCTACATATCCGCATTGCCAAGATTGCCTTCAACGTCAAGGAAAGTCCCATCCGGACACGGGACGAAGTCTTCAATCTTGTATCTTCATAGTCCAAGAGTCCGGCCAATGGTTATAGTCCGGCTGTCCGGATACCCCCTAATCCAGGACTCCCTCACACATAAACTCGTAATACCGATCGTCACCGAACATTAAGCGTGCGGACCCTACGGGTTCGAGGACTATGTAGACATGACCGAGACATGTCTCCGATCAATAACCAATAGCGGAACCTGGATGCTCATATTGGCTCCTATATATTCTATGAAGATCTTTATCGGTCAAATCGCATAACTGTATACATTGTTACCTTTGTCATTGGTATGTTAGTTGCCCGAGATTTGATCGTTGGTATCTCAATACCTAGTTCAATCTCGTTACCAGCAAGTCTCTTTACTCGTTCCGTAATACTACATCCCGTAACTAACTCACTAGCTACATTGCTTGCAAGGCTTATAGTGATGTACATTACCGAGAGGGCCCGGAGATACCTCTCCGACAATCGGAGTGACAAATCCTAATCTTGATCCATGCCAACCCAACAAACACCATCGGAGACACCTATAGAGCACCTTTGTATCACCCAGTTACGTTATGACGTTTGGTAGCACACAAAGTGTTCCTCCGATATTCGGGAGTTGCATGATCTCATAGTCATGGGAACATGTATAGTTACGGAGAAAGCAATAGCAACAAACTAAACGATCATCGTGCTAAGATAACGGATGGGTCAAGTCAATCACATCATTCTCTAATGTTGTGATCCCGTTAATCAAATGACAACTCATGTCTATGGTTAGGAAACATAACCATCATTGATTCAACGAGCTAGTCAAGTAGAGGCAAACTAGTGACACTTTGTTTTTCTATGTATTCACGCATGTACTAAGTTTCCGGTTAATACAATTCTAGCATGAATAATAAACAATTATCGTGATATAAGGAAATATAAATAACAACTTTATTATTGCCTCTAGGGCATATTTCCTTTAGTCTCCCACTTGCACTAGAGTCAATGATCTAGATTACATTGTAATGATTCTAACACCCACGGAGTCTTGGTGCTGATCATGTTTTGCTCGTGAGAGAGGCTTAGTCAACGGGTCTGCAACATTCAGATCCGTATGTATCTTGCAAATCTCTATGTCTCCCTCCTTGACTTGATCGCGGATGGAATTGAAGCGTCTCTTGATGTGCTTAGTTCTCTTGTGAAATCTGGATTCCTTTGCCAAGGCAATTGCACCAGTATTGTCACAAAAGATTTTCATTGGACCTGGCGCACTAGGTATGACACCTAGATCGGATATGAACTCCTTCATCCAGACTCCTTCATTTGCTGCTTCCGAAGCAGCTATGTATTCTGCTACGTCTCGAGCTAGCGTTGGTTTTCCCCAAAGAGGAGGGGGTGATGCAGCATAGTAGCGTAAGTATTTCCCTCAGTTTTTGAGAACCAAGGTATCAATCCAGTAGGAGGTCATGCGCAAGTCCCTCGTACCTGCACAAAACGGTAGCAACTCGCAACCAACGCTTAGGGGTTGTCAATCCCTTCACGGTCACTTACGAGAGTGAGATCTGATAGAGATAATATTTTTGGTATTTTTGGTATAAAGATGCAAAGTGAAAAGTAAAAGCAAAACAAGTAAAATAAAGTAATGGAGATTGATATGATGAGAATAGACCCGGGGGCCATAGGTTTCACTAGTGGCTTCTCTCAAGAGCATAGATATTCTACGGTGGGTGAACAAATTACTGTTGAGCAATTGATAGAATTGAGCATAGTTATGAGGTTATCTAGGTATGATCATGTATATAGGCATCACGTCCGTGACAAGTAGATCGACTCCTGCCTGCATCTACTACTATTACTCCACTCATCGACCGCTATCCAGCATGCATCTAGAGTATTAAGTAAAAAACAGAGTAACGCCTTAAGCAAGATGACATGATGTAGAGGAATAAATTCATGCAATATGATAAATACCCCATCTTGTTATCCTCGATGGCAACAATACAATACGTGCCTTGCAACTCTTTCTGTCACTAAGTAAGGACACCACAAGATTGAACCCAAAGCTAAGCACTTCTCCCATTGCAAGAACTACCAATCTAGTTGGCGAAACCAAACGGATAATTCGAAGAGACTTGCAAAGATAACTCAATCATACATAAAAGAATTCAGAGAAGATTCAAATATTATTCATAGATAAGTTGGATCATAAACCCACAATTCATCGGTCTCAACAAACACACCGCAAAAAGTAGATTACATCGAATAGATCTCCATGAGAGAGGGGGAGAACATTGTATTGAGATCCAAAAAGAGACAAGAAGCCATCTAGCTACTAGCTATGGACCCGAAGGTCTGAAGTAAACTACTCACACTTCATCGGAAGGGCTATGGTGTTGATGTAGAAGCCCTCCGTGATGGATGCCCTCTCCGGCGGAGCTCCGGAACAGGCCCCAAGATGGGATCTCATGGATACAGGAAGTTGCGGCGGTGGAATTAGGTTTTTGGCTCCCTCTTTGGTCTAATGAGGGTACGTAGGTATATATAGGAGGAAGGAGCACGTCGGTGGAGCTCCGAGGGGCCCACGAGGCAGGGGGGCACGTCCAGGGGGGCGCGCCCTCCTGCCTCGTGACCTCCCCGGAAACTTCTTGGAGTAGGGTCCAAGTCTCCTGGATCACGTTCGGTGCGAAGATCACGTTCCCGAAGGTTTCATTCCATTTGGACTCCGTTTGATATTCTGTTTCCTCGAAATACTGAAATAGGCAAAAAACAACAATTCTGGGCTGGGCCTCCGGTTAATAGGTTAGTCCGAAAAATAATATAAAAGTGGAAAAATAAAGCCCAATATAGTCCAAAACAGTAGATAAAGTAGCATGGAGCAATAAAAAAATATAGATACGTTGGAGACGTATCAGGCATCCCCAAGCTTAATTCCTGCTCGTCCTCGAGTAGGTAAATGATAAAAAGAGAATTTTTGATGCGGAGTGATACTTTGGCATAATTTCAATGTAAATCTTCTTAATCATGGTATGAATATTCAGATCCGAAAGGTTCAAGACAAAAGTTCATATTGACATAAAAATGATAATACTTCAAGCATACTAATTAAACAATTATGTCATCTCAAAATAACATGGCCAAAGTAAGTTCATCCCTACAAAATCATATAGTTAGGCTATGCTTCATTTTCGTCACACAAAGATGTTCCCAACTTCTATACCCCCGATGACAAGCCAAGCAATTGTTTCATACTCAAATAATCTCAAACTTTTTCAACCTTCACGCAATACATGAGCGCGAGCCATGGACATAGCACTATGGGTGGTATAGAATATGATGATGGGGATTGTGTGGAGAAGACAAAAAAGGAGAAAGTCTCACATCAACGAGGCTAATCAATGAGCTATGGAGATGCCCATCAATTGATGTTAATGCAAGGAGTAGCGATTGCCATGCAACGGATGCACTAGAGCTAAGAATGCTCAACAAAAGAAAACTAGTGGGTGTGCATCCAACTTGCTTGCTCATGAAGACCTAGGGCATTTTGAGGAAGCCCATCGTTGGAATATACAAGCCAAGTTCTATAATGAAAAATTCCCACTAGTATGAACAAGACAACTTATGAGACTCACTATATGAAAATCATGGCGCTACTTTGAAGCACAATATATGAGACTCACTACATGAAGAACAAGGTGCTACTTTGAAGCACAAGTGTGGAAAAAGAGATAGTAGCATTGCCCTTTTTATTTTCTCTTTTTTTGGGCCTTTTTTTTTCTTTTTGGCCTTTCTCTCTCTCTCTCTCTCTCTCTTTTTTTTGATTGGGCAATGCTCTAATAATGATGATCATCACACTTCTATTGATTACAACATAATGATTACAACTCGATACTAGAACAAGATATGACTCTATATGAATGCCTCCGGTGGTGTACCGGGATGGTGCAATGAATCAAGAGTGACATGTATGAAAAATAATGCATGGTGGCTTTGCCACAAATACGATGTCAACTACAAGATCATGCAACGGCAATATGACAAAAGTAAAGCATGTCATGATGATGATGATGATGGAAGTTGCATGGCAATATATCTCGGAATGGCTATGGAAATGCCATGATAGGTAGGTATGGTGACTGTTTTGAGGAAGATATAGGGAGGTTTATGTGTGAAAGAGCGTATCATATCACGGGGTTTGGATGCACCGGCGAAGTTTGCACCAACTCTTAATGTGAGAAAGGGCAATGCACGGTACCGAAGAGGCTAGCAAATGGCGAAAAGGTAAAAGTGCGTATAATCCATGGACTCAACATTAGTCAAAAGAACTCATATACTTATTGCAAAAATTTAGAAGTCATCAAAAATCAAGTACTACGCGCATCCTCCTAGGGGGATAGATTGGTAGGAAAAGACCATCGCTCGTCCCCGACCGCCACTCATAAGGATGCACAAGCCAGGTACACTTCATGCTTCAAATTTGTTACACAACTTTAACTATACGTGCATGCTACGGGACTTGCTAACTTCAACACAAGTATTTCTCAAATTCACAACTACTCAACTAGCACGACTATGATATTATCACCTCCATATCTCAAAACAATTATCAAGCATCAAACTTATCTTAGTATTCAACCCACTAAAAAGAAAGTTTCACATATCTTGAATACCAAGTATATTAACATTAAGCAAATTACCATGCTATTAACGACTCTCAAAATAATCTAAGTGAAGCATGAGAGATCAAGTTTCTTTAAAAAAAACCACCACCGTGCTCTAAAAGATCTAAGTGAAGCACTAGAGCAAAAATTATCACGCTCAAAAAGATATAAGTGAAGCACATAGAGTAAACTATCAAGCTCAAAAGATATAAGTGAAGCACATAGAGTATTCTAACAAATTTCAATTCATACATGACTCTCTCAAAAGGTGTGTACAGCAAGGATGATTGTGGTAGACTAACAAGCAAAGACACAAATAATACAAGACGCTCCAAGCAAAACACATATCATGTGGTGAATAAAAATATAGCTCCAAGTAAATTACCGATGGAAGTGGACAAAAGAGGGGATGCCTTCCGGGGCATCCCCAAGCTTTGACTTTTTGGTGTCCTTGGATTATCTTGGGGGTGCCATGGGCATCCCCAAGCTTAGGCTCTTGCCACTCCTTGTTCCATAATCCATCAAAAGAATTCACCCAAAACTTGAAAACTTCACAACACAAAACTCAATAGAAATCTCGTGAGCTCCATTAGAGAAAGAAAACAAAAGACTACTTTAAGGTACTGTAGTGAACTTGTTCTTTATTTGTATTGGTGTTAAACCTACTATATTCCAACTTCTCTATGGTTTATAAACTATTTTACTAGCCATAGATTCATCAAAGTAAGCAAACAACACACGCAAAACGGAATCTGTCAAAAACAGAACAGTCTGTAGTAATCTGTTACTAATGCAAACTTCTGGAACCCAAAAAATTCTACCAAAATTAGACGACCTGGGCAATTTGTTTATTGATCAGCAGCAATTGGAATCACTATTTTACCACGTTCTGGTGATTTTTGACAATTCAGGCACTGAGCGCAAAGATTCTGGAAATTACAGCAAGATCAAATAACTATCTTCCAAGAAGATCTAATAGGTTTAACTTGGCACAAACACTAATTAAAAGATAAAACTGTTGGGGAACGTTGCAGAAAACAAAAATTTTCCTACGGTTTCACCAAGATCCATCTATGAGTTCATCTAGCAACGAGTGATCGGATTGCATCTACATACCTTTGTAGATCATGCGCGGAAGCGTTCAAAGAACGGGGATGAGGAAGGCGTACTCGACATGATCCAAATCACCGGAGATCCTAGCGCCGAACGGATGGCACCTCCGCGTTGAACACACGTACGGTCAGCATGACGTCTCCTTCTTCTTGATCCAGCAAGGAGGAAGGAGAGGTTGAGGAAGATGGCTCCAGCAGCAGCACGACGGCGTGGTGGTGGTCGAGCTGCAGTACTCCGGCAGGGCTTCGCCAAGCACTATGGAGGAGGAGGATGTGTTGGAGAGGGAGAGGGAGGCACCAAAGGCGTGGGGTGAGAAGTCCTCCATCTCCCCACTATATATAGGAGGGCCAAGGGGGGGGGGGCGCCGGCCCTAGGAGATCCAATCTCCTAGGGGGGCGGCGGCCAAGGGAGGAATCCCTCCTCCCCAAGGCACCTAGGAGGTGCCTTCCCCTTTTGGGACTCTTCCCTTCTTGAACCCTAGGCGCATGGGCCTCATGGGGCTGGTGCCCTTGGCCCATGTAGGCCAAGGCGCACACCCCTACAGCCCATGTGGCCCCCGGGGCAGGTGGCCCCACCCGGTGGACCCCCGGGACCCTTCCGGTGGTCCCGGTACAATACCGGTGACCCCGAAACTTGTCCCGATGCCCGAAATAGCACTTCCTATATATAATTCTTTACCTCCGGACCATTCCGGAACTCCTCGTGACGTCCGGGATCTCATCCGGGACTCCGAACAACATTCGGGTTACTGCATATACATATCCCTACAACCCTAGCGTCACCGAACCTTAAGTGTGTAGACCCTACGGGTTCGGGAGACATGTAGACATGACCGAGATCGCACTCCGGTCAATAACCAACAGCGGGATCTGGATACCCATGTTGGCTCCCACATGCTCCTCGATGATCTCATCGGATGAACCACGATGTCGAGGATTCAATCAATCCCGTATACAATTCCCTTTGTCAATCGGTATGTTACTTGCCCGAGATTCGATCGTCGGTATCCCAATACCTCGTTCAATCTCGTTACCGGCAAGTCACTTTACTCGTACCGTAATGCATGATCCCGTGACCAGACACTTGGTCACTTTGAGCTCATTATGATGACGCATTACCGAGTGGGCCCAGTGATACCTCTCCGTCATACGGAGTGACAAATCCCAGTCTTGATCCGTGTCAACCCAACAGACACTTTCGGAGATACCCGTAGTATACCTTTATAGTCACCCAGTTAAGTTGTGACGTTTGGTACACCCAAAGCACTCCTACGGTATCCGGGAGTTACACGATCTCATGGTCTAAGGAAAAGATACTTGACATTGGAAAACTCTAGCAAACGAACTATACGATCTTGTGCTATGTTTAGGATTGGGTCCTGTCCATCACATCATTCTCCTAATGATGTGATCTCGTTATCAATGACATCCAATGTCCATAGTTAGGAAACCATGACTATCTGTTGATCAACGAGCTAGTCAACTAGAGGCTTACTAGGGACATGTTGGTGTCTATTATTCACACATGTATTATGTTTTCCGGACAACACAATTATAGCATGAATAAAGACAATTATCATGAACAAGGAAATATAATAATAATGCTTTTATTATTGCCTCTAGGGCATATTTCCAACAAAAACCATATCTAAACAGAATCTAGATGGGTTATTTATTCCTAAACAAAACCAAAAACAAAAAACACAAAATAAAATTGGGTTGCCTCCCAACAAGCGCTATCGTTTAACGCCCCTAGCTAGGCATAAAAGCAAGGATAGATCTAGGTATTGCCATCTTTGGTAGGCAATCCATAAGTGGCTCTCATGATAGATTCATATGGTAATTTTATTTTCTTTCTAGGAAAGTGTTCCATGCCCTTCTTTAAGGGAAATTGGAATTTAATATTCCCTTCCTTCATATCAATAATTGCACCAATCGTTCTAAGGAAAGGTCTACCAAGAATAATAGGACCTGAAGGATTGCAATCTATATCAAGAACGATAAAATCTACGGGCACATAATTCCTATTTGCAACAATAAGAACATCATTAATTCTTCCCATAGGCTTTTTAATAGTGGAATCCGCAAGATGCAAGTTTAGAGAGCAATCATCAAAGTCACGGAAATCTAGCAAATCACACAAAGCTTTGGGGATAGTAGAGACACTAGCACCCAAATCACAAAAAGCATAAAACTCGTAATTTTTAATTTTAATCTTAATTGTAGGTTCCCACTCATCATGGAGTTTTCTAGGGATAGAAACTTTCAACTCAAGCTTTTCTTCATAAGATTGCATTAAGGCATCAACAATGTGTTCGGTAAAGGCCTTATTTCGACTATAAGCATGAGGAGAATTTAACACGGATTGCAACAAGGAAATACAATCAATTAAAGAGCAATTTTCATAGTTAAATTCCTTGAGATACAAAATAGTGGGTTTAGCAATATCTTGATTTTTATTTTTTTCAATCCCTTTTTTTATCAATTTCATCATCAGGATCTAAAAACTCAGAATTCTTAGAACGCCTTCTAGGTAAGGGAAGATCATAATCAGATTCATCAAGATTCATATTGCTAAACAAAGATTTAATAGGGGACACATCAATAACTTTCAGATCTTCATCTTGATTTTCATAGGATTTAGAAGAACACGCTTTAATAAAGGCATCTTTGTAAGCACGCATCCTAGCGGTTCTTTCTTTGCACTCATCAATGGAAATTCTCATGGCTTTGAGAGACTCATTGATATCATGCTTAGGAGTAATAGATCTAAGCTTTAAAGAATCAATCTCAAGAGAAATTCTATCAACATTCCTAGCCAAATCATCAACTTTAAGCAATTTCTCTTCAAGCAAAGCATTGAAATTCTTTTGTGAATTCATAAATTCTTTAACACTACTCTCAAATTCAGAGAGCATCTTATTAAAATTTCCATAAGAGTTGTTGTAGGAATTTCCATAATTATTAGAAGGATTACTAGGATAAGGCCTAGAATTAAAATTCCCACTATACGCGTTGTTACCAAAACTATTCCTACCAACAAAATTCAAATCCATAGATTCATTATTATTCTCAAGCAAAGTAGATAAAGGCATATTATTGGGATCAGAAGAAACACTCTTAACAAATAAATTCCTAAGTTCATCCATCTTTTCACTCAAAACATTGATTTCTTCTATAGCATGCACTTTTTTATTAGTAGATCTTTCAGTATGCCATTGAGAATAATTGACCATAATATTATCTAGGAGTTTAGTTGCATCTCGTAAAGTGATTTCCATAAAAGTTCCTCCCTCGGCCGAATCTAAAAGATTTCTAGAAGCAAAATTCAATCCAGCATAAATTTTTTGTATAATCATCCATAAGTTCAAACCATGAGTAGGACAATTACGTAGCATTAATTTCATTCTCTCCCAAGCTTGTGCAACATGTTCATGATCAAGTTGCTTAAAATTCATAATATCATTCCTAAGAGAGATAATCTTAACGGGAGGAAAATACTTAGAGATAAAAGCATCTTTGCACTTGTTCCAAGAATCAATACTATTTTTAGGCAAAGATGAAAACCACGCTTTAGCACGATCTCTAAGCGAAAAAGGAAATAGCTTCAATTTAACGACATCATTATCGACATCCTTTTTCTTTTGCATATCACATAAATCAAGAAAGCCATTTAGATGAGTAGCGGCATCTTCACTAGGAAGGCCGGCGAATTGATCTTTCATAACAATATTCAACAAAGCAGTATTGATTTCACAAGATTCAGTATTGGCAAGAGGAGCAATCAGAGTGCTAAGGAAACCATTGTTATTGGTATTGGTGAGTCACACAATTTGGTAGCATCTTGGGCCATCACGACAAGCAAGCAAACTAACACACGAGCAAACAAAAGGCAAAGGGAAAGAGAGGAGGAGATTGGGAAAGAGAGGGCGAATAAAACGGCAAGGGTGAAGGGGGGAGAGGAAAACGAGAGGCAAATGGCAAATAATGTAATGCAAGAGATAGAGATTGTGATGGGTACTTGGTATGTTGACTTTTGCGTAGGCTTCCCCAGCAACGGCACCAGAAATGGCTCGTCGACGGGAGAGTAAATCTTGACTTGACTTGGCGTAGGCCTCCCCGGCAACGGCGCCAGAAATCCTTCTTGCTATGTCTCGAGCTAGCGTTGGTTTTCCCCGAAGAGGAGGGGGTGATGCAGCACAGTAGCGTAAGTATTTCTCTCAGTTTTTGAGAACCAAGGTATCAATCCAGTAGGAGGTCACGCGCAAGTCCCTCGTACCTGCACAAAACAGTAGCAACTCGCAACCAACGCTTAGGGGTTGTCAATCCCTTCATGGTCACTTACGAGAGTGAGATCTGATAGAGATAATATTTTTGGTATTTTTGGTATAAAGATGCAAAGTGAAAAGTAAAAGCAAAACAAGTAAAATAAAGTAATGGAGATTGATATGATGAGAATAGACCCGGGGGCTATAGGTTTCACTAGTGGCTTCTCTCAAGAGCATAGATATTCTACGGTGGGTGAACAAATTACTGTTGAGCAATTGATAGAATTGAGCATAGTTATGAGGTTATCTAGGTATGATCATGTATATAGGCATCACGTCTGTGACAAGTAGACCGACTCCTGCCTGCATCTACTACTATTACTCCACTCATCGACCGCTATCCAGCATGCATCTAGAGTATTAAGTAAAAAAATAGAGTAACGCCTTAAGCAAGATGCCATGATGTAGAGGAATAAATCCATGCAATATGATAAATACCCCATCTTGTTATCCTTGATGGCAACAATACAATACGTGCCTTGCAACTCTTTCTGTCATTGAGTAAGGACACCGCAAGATTGAACCCAAAGCTAAGCACTTCTCCCATTGCAAGAACTACCAATCTAGTTGGCCAAACCAAACGGATAATTCGAAGAGACGTGCAAATATAACTCAATCATACATAAAAGAATTCAGAGAAGATTCAAATATTATTCATAGATAAGTTGGATCATAAACCCACAATTCATCGGTCTCAACAAACACACCGCAAAAAGAAGATTACATCGAATAGATCTCCACGAGAGAGGGGGAGAACATTGTATTGAGATCCAAAAAGAGAGAAGAAGCCGTCTAGCTACTAGCTATGGACCCGAAGGTCTGAAGTAAACTACTCACACTTCATCGGAAGGGCTATGGTGTTGATGTAGAAGCCCTCCGTGATGGATGCCCTCTTCGGCGGAGCTCCGGAACAGGCCCCAAGATGGGATCTCGTGGATACATGAAGTTGCGGCGGTGGAATTAGGTTTTTGGCTCCCTCTTTGGTCTAATGAGGGTACGTAGGTATATATAGGAGGAAGGAGCACGTCGGTGGAGCTCCGAGGGGCCCACGAGGCAGGGGGCACGTCCGGGGGGGCGCCCTCCTGCCTCGTGACCTCCCCGGAAACTTCTTGGAGTAGGGTCCAAGTCTCCTGGATCACGTTTGGTGCGAAGATCACGTTCCCGAAGGTTTCATTCCGTTTGGACTCCGTTTGATATTCTGTTTCCTCGAAATACTGAAATAGGCAAAAAAACAACAATTATGGGCTGGGCCTCCGGTTAATAGGTTAGTCCCAAAAATAATATAAAAGTGGAAAATAAAGCCCAATATAGTCCAAAACAGTAGATAAAGTAGCATGGAGCAATCAAAAATTATAGATACGTTGGAGACGTATCATATTCCGCTTCACATGTAGATCCTACCACGACGCTCTGCTTGGAACTACACCAACTAACAGCTCCACCATTTAATAAGAACATGTATCCGGTTTGTGACTTGGAGTCATCCGGATCAGTGTAAAAGCTTGCATCGATGTAACCATTTACGACGAGCTCTTTGTCACCTCCATATACGAGAAACATATCCTTAGTCCTTTTCAGGTATTTTAGGATGTTCTTGACCGCTGTCCAGTGATCCACTCCTGGATTACTTTGGTACATCCCTGCTAAACTTATAGCAAGGCACACATCAAGTTTGGTACACAACATTGCATACATGATAAAGCCTATGGCTGAAGCATAGGGAACACCTTTCATTTTCTCTCTATCTTCTGCAGTGGTCGGGCATTGAGTCCGACTCAACTTCACACCTTGTAATACTGGCAAGAACCCTTTCTTTGCATGATCCATTTTGAACTTCTTAAAAACTTTATCAAGGTATGTGGTTTGTGAAAGTCCAATTAAGCGTGTTGATCTATCTCTATAGATCTTGATGCCAAATATATAAGCAGCTTCACCGTGGTCTTTCATTGAAAAATTCTTATTCAAGTATCCTTTTATGCTATTTAGAAATTCAGTATCATTTCCGATCAACAATATGTCATCTACATATAATATCAGAAATGCTACAGAGCTCCCACTCACTTTCTTTTAAATACAGGCTTCTCCAAAAGTCTGTATAAAACCATATGCTTTGATCACACTATCAAAGCGTATATTCCAACTCCGAGAGGCTTGCACCAGTCCATAAATGGATCGCTGGAGCTTGCACACTTTGTTAGCACCTTTTGGATCGACAAAACCTTCTGGTTGCATCATATACAACTCTTCTTTAAGATATCCATTAAGGAATGCAGTTTTGACATCCATTTGCCAAATTTCATAATCATAAAATGTGGCAATTGCTAACATGATTTGGATGGACTTAAGCATTGCTACGGATGAGAAGGTCTCATTGTAGTCAACTCCTTGAACTTGTCGAAAACCTTTTGCAACAAATCGAGCTTTGTAGACAGTAACATTACCGTCAGCGTCAGTCTTCTTCTTGAAGATCCATTTATTTTCTATGGCCCGCCGATCATCGGGCAAGTCAACCAAAGTCCACACTTAGTTCTCATACATGGATCCTATCTCAAATTTCATGGCCTCAAGCCATTTTGCGGAATCTGGGCTCATCATCGCTTCCTCATAGTTCGTAGGTTCGTCATTGTCAAGTAACATGACTTCCAGAACAGGATTGCCGTACCACTCTGGTGCGGATCTTACTCTGGTTGACCTACGAGGTTCGGTAGTAACTTGATCAAAAGTTTCATGATCATCATCATTAGCTTCCTCACTTACTGGCGTAAGAATCACTGGAACTGATTTCAGTGATAAACTACTTTCCAATAAAGGAGAAGGTACAATTACCTCGTCAAGTTCTAGTTTCCTCCCACTCACTTCTTTCGAGAGAAACTCCTTCTCTAGAAAGGATCCATTCTTAGCAACGAATATCTTGCCTTCGGATCTGTGATAGAAGGTTACCCAACAGTCTCCTTTGGGTATCCTATGAAGACACATTTCTCCGATTTGGGTTCGAGCTTATCAGGTTGAAGCTTTTTCACATAAGCATCGCAGCCTCAAACTTTAAGAAATGACAACTTGGGTTTCTTGCCAAACCATAGTTCATAAGGTGTCGTCTCGACGGATTTAGATGGTGCCCTATTTAACGTGAATGGAGCTGTCTCTTAAGCGTAACCCCAAAACAATAGCGGTAAATCAGTGAGAGACATCATAGATCGCACCATATCTAGTAAAGTATGATTACGACGTTCAGACACACCATTACGCTGTGGTGTTCTAGGTGGCGTGAGTTGTGAAACTATTCCACATTGTTTCAAATGAAGTCTAAACTCATAGCTCAAATATTCACCTCCACAATTAGATCGTAGAAACTTGATTTTCTTGTTGTGATGATTTTCCCCTTCACTCTGAAATTATTTGAACTTTTCAAATGTTTCAGACTTATGTTTCATCAAGTAGATATACCCATATCTGCTCAAATCATCTGTGAAGGTGAGAAAATAACGATATCCGTCGCGAGCTTCAATGTTCATTGGACCACATACATCAATATGTATGATTTCCAATAACTCTGTTGCTCGCTCCATTGTTCCGGAGAACGGAGTTTTAGTCATCTTGCCCATGAGGCATGGTTCGCAAGTACCAAGTGATTCATAATCAAGTGATTCCAGAAGTCAATCAGAATGGAGTTTCTTCATGCGCTTTATACCAATATGACCTAAATGACAGTCCACAAATAAGTTGCACTATCATTATCAACTCTGCATCTTTTGGCTTCAATACTATGAACATGTGTATCACTACTATCAAGATTTAGTAAAAATAGACCACTCATCAGGGGTGCATGACCATAAAAGATATTACTCATATAAATAGAACAACCATTATTCTCTAATTTAAATGAATAACTGTCTCGCATCAAACAAGATCTAGATATAATGTTCATGCTCAACACTGGCACCAAATAACAATTATTTAGGTCTAAAACTAATCCCGAAGGTAGATGTAGAGGTAGCGTGCCAACGGCGATCACATCGACTTTAGAACCATTTCCCACGCGCATCGTCACCTCGTCCTTAGCCAATCTTCGCTTAATCCGTAGCCCCTATTTTGAGTTGCAAATGTTAGCAACTGAACCAGTATCAAATACCCAGGCACTACTGCGAGCATTAGTAAGGTACACATCAATAACATGTATATCAAATATACCTTTCACTTTGCCATCCTTCTTCTCCGCCAAATACTTGGGTCAGTTCCGCTTCCAGTGACCGGTTCCTTTGAAGTAGAAGCACTCAGTCTCAGGCTTAGGGCCAGACTTGGGTTTCTTCACTTGAGCAACAACTGGCTTGCTGTTCTTCTTTAAGTTCCCTTCTTCCCTTTACCATTTTTCTTGAAACTAGTGGTCTTGTTGACCATCAACACTTGATGCTCCTTCTTGATTTCTACCTCCGCAGCGTTTAGCGTGGCGAAGAGCTCACGAATCATCTTATCCATCCCTTGCATATTATAGTTCATCACGAAGCTTTTGTAGCTTGGTGTCAGTGATTGAAGAACTCTGTGAATGACACTATCATGAGGAAGATTAACTCCCAGTTGAGTCAAGTGGTTGTGGTACCCAGACATTCTGAGTATATGTTCACTGACAAAACTATTCTCCTCCATTTTGCAGCTGTAGAACTTATTGGAGACTTCATATCTCTCAATCCGGGCATTTGCTTGAAATATTAACTTCACCTCCAGGAACATCTCATATGCTCCATGACGTTCAAAACGTCGTTGAAGTCCCGGTTCTAAGCCATAAAGCCTGGCACACTGAACTATCGAGTAGTCATCAGCTTTACTCTGCTAGGTGTTCATAACATTTGGCGTTGCTCCTGTAGTGGGTTTGTCACCTAGCGGTGCTTCCAGGACATAATTCTTCTGTGCAGCAATGAGGATAATCCTCAAGTTACGGACCCAGTTTGTGTAGTTTCTACCATCATCTTTCAACTTAGCTTTCTCTAGGAATGCATTAAAATTCAACGGAACAACAGCATGGGCCATCTATCTACAACAACATAGACATGCAAAATACTATCAGGTTCTAAGTTCATGATAAATTAATGTTCAATTAATCAAATTACTTAAGAACTCCCACTTAGATAGACATCTCTCTAATCATCTAAGTGATCACGTGATCCATATCAACTAAACCATGTCAGATCATCACATGAGATGGAGTAGTTTTCAATGGTGAACATCACTATGTTGATCATATCTACTATATGATTCACCCTCGACCTTTCGGTCTCCAGAATTCCGAGGCCATATCTGCATATGCTAGGCTCATCAAGTTTAACCCGAGTATTCTGCGTGTGCAAAACTGGCTTGCACCCATTGTATGTGAACGTAGAGCTTATCACACCCGATCATCACGTGGTGTCTTGGCACGATGAACTGTAGCAACAGTGCATACTCAGGGAGAACACTTATACCATGAAATTTAGTGAGAGATCATCTTATAATGCTACCGCCGAATTA
Source organism: Triticum urartu (assembly GCF_003073215.2). NCBI lineage: Eukaryota > Viridiplantae > Streptophyta > Magnoliopsida > Poales > Poaceae > Triticum > Triticum urartu. The sequence continues at coordinate 222,702,022 of NC_053028.1, forward strand.
AGAAAAATAAGATGCATAAAGGATAAACATCACATGCAATCAATATAAGTGCTATGATATGGCCATCATCATCTTGTGCCTTTGATCTCCATCTCCAAAGCACCATCATGATCACCATCATCACCGTCTTGACACCTTGATCTCCATCGAAGCATCGTTGTCGTCTTGCCAACTATTGCCTCTACGACTATCTCTACCGCTTAGTGATAAAGTAAAGCAATTACATGGCGATTGCATTTCATACAATAAAGCGACAACCATATGGCTCCTGCCAGTTGCCGATAACTGTGTTACAAAACATGATCATCTCATACAATAAAATTTAGCATCATGTCTTGACCATATCACATCACAACATGCCCTGCAAAAACAAGTTAGACGTCCTCTACTTTGTTGTTGCAAGTTTTACGTGGTTGCTACGGGCTGAGCAAGAACCATTCTTACCTACGCATCAAAAACCACAACGCGGTATAGTAATTGCTTTTTGATCTTCAGAAAGAACCCTATTCATTGAATCCGATTCAACTAAAGCTGGAGAAACAGACACCCACTAGCCACCTGTGTGCGAAGCACGTCGGTAGAACCAGTCTCGCGTAAGCGTACGCGTAATGTCGGTCTGGGCCACTTCATCCAACAATGTCGTTGAATCAAGAATCAACTAGTGATGGCAAGCAATATGTATATACCCACACCCACAACTCCTTTGTGTTCTACTCGTGCATGTCACATCTACGCATAAACCTAGCTCGGATGCCACCGTTGGGAAACGTAGTAATTTCAAAAAAAATCCTACGCACACGCAAGATCATGGTGATGCATAGCAACGAGAGGGAGTATCGTCTACGTACCCTCGTAGACTGTAAGCGGAAGCATTATGACAATGCGGTTGATGTAGTCATATGTCTTCATGATCGACCGATCTAGCACCGAAGGTACGACACCTCCGTGATCTGCACACGTTCAGCTCGGTGATGTCTCGCAAACTCACGATCCAGTAGAGCTTCGAGGGAGAGTTTCATCAGCACGACGGCATGATGACGGTGATGATGATGCTACCAGAACAGGGCTTCGCCTAAGCACCGCTACAATATAACCAAGGTGGATTATGGTGGAGAGGGCACCGCACACGGCTAAAAGATCAATGATCAACTAGTGTGTCTATGGGGTGCCCCCTCCCCCGTATATAAAGGAGTGTAGGAGGGCGAGGAGGCCGGCCTCCTAGGCGCGCCCCAAGGGGAGTCCTACTCCCACCGGGAGTAGCATTCCACCCCTTCCATGAGTAGGAGTAGGAGGGAAGGAAGGAGAAGAGAGGGCGAAGGAAAAAGGGGGCCGCCGCCGCCCCCCTCCTTCCTAGTCCAATTCGGAGTAGAGGGGGAGGGGGCGTGCGGCCTGCCCTGGCCGCTCCTTCCTCTCTTCACCAAGGCCCATGAGGCCCAATACACTCCCCGGGGGGTTCCGGTAACCCCCCGGTACTCCGGTATTCGTCCAAACTTACTCGGAACCCTTCCGATGTCCAAACATAGTCATCCAATATATCAATCTTTATGTCTCGACCATTTTGAGACTCCTCGTCATGTCAGTGATCAAATCTGGGACTTCGAACTATCTTTGGTACATAAAAACACATAAACTCGTAATATCGATCGTCACCGAACGTTAAGCGTGCGGACCCTACGGGTTTGAGAACTATGTAGACTTGACCGAGACATGTCTCCGGTCAATAACCAATAGCGGAACCTAGATGCTCATATTGGCTCCTACATATTCTACGAAGATATTTATCGGTCAAACCGCATAATGGTATATGTTGTTCCCTTTGTCATTGGTATGCTACTTGCCCGAGATTCGATCGTCGGTATCTCAATACCTAGTTAAATCTCGTTACCGGCAAGTCTCTTTACTCGTTTTGTAATGCTACATCCCGTAACTAACTCATTAGCTACATTACTTGCAAGGCTTATAGTGATGTACATTACCGAGAGGGCCCAGAGATACCTCTCCGACAATTGGAGTGAAAAATGCTAATCTTAATCCATGCCAACTCAACAAACACCATCGGAGACACCTGTAGAGCACCTTTATAATCACCTAGTTACATTGTGAAGTTTGGTAGCACACAAAGTTTTCCTTCGATATTCGGGAGTTGCATGATCTCATAGTCATAGGAACATGTATAGTTATGGAGAAAGCAATAGCAATAAACTAAACAATCATCGTGCTAAGCTAATGGATGGGTCAAGTCAATCACATCATTCTCTAATGATGTGATCCCGTTATCCAAATGACAACTCATGTCTATGGTTAGGAATCATAACCAACATTAATTCAACGAGCTAGTCAAGTAGAGGCAAACTAGTGACACTCTATTTGTCTATGTATTCATAGATGTACTAAGTTTCCGGTTAATACAATTCTAGCATGAATAATAAACATTTATCATGATATAAGGAAATATAAATAACAACTTTATTATTGCCTCTAGGGCATATTTCATTCAGAATTCGCCCGGCGGGCGGCGGCTACTGCCCGCTGATACGTCTCCGTCGTATCTACTTTTCCAAACACTTTTGCCCTTGTTTTGGACTCTAACTTGTATGATTTGAATGGAACTAACCCGGACTGACGCTATTTTCAGCAGAACTGCCATGATGTTGTTTTATGTGCAGAAAACAAAACTTCTCAGAATGACCTGAAACTCCACGGAATATCTTACAATAAATAATAAAAAATCCTCGCCAAAGATGAAGACCAGGGGGCCCACACCCTTTCCACGAGGGTGGGGGCGTGCCCCCTACCTCGTGGGCCCCCTAGAAACCTCCCGACTCCAACTCCAACTCTATATATCTGCTTCTGGGGAGAAAAAATAGAAGAGAAGAAATCATCGCGTTTTACGATACGGTGCTACCGCCAAGCCCTAAAACCTCTCGGGAGGGTTGATCTGGAGTCCGTTCGGGGCTCCGAAGAGGGGAATCCGTCGCCATCGTCATCATCAACCATCCTCCATCACCAATTTCATGATGCTCACCGTCGTGCGTGAGTAATTCCATCATAGGCTTGCTGGACGGTGATGGGTTGGATGAGATTTATCATGTAATCGAGTTAGTTTTGTTAGGGTTTGATCCCTAGTATCCACTATGTTCTGAGATGGATGTTGCTATGACTTTGTTATGCTTAATGCTTGTCACTAGGGCCCGAGTGCCATGATTTCAGATATGAACCTATTATGTTTTCATCAATATATGAGAGTTCTTGATCCTATCTTGCAAGTCTATAGTCACCTATTATGTGTTATGATCCGTTAACCCCGAAGTGACAATAACCGGGATACTTACCGGTGATGACCATAGTTTGAGGAGTTCATGTATTCACTATGTGCTAATGCTTTGTTCCGGTTCTCTATTAAAAGGAGGCCTTAATATCCCTTAGTTTCCATTAGGACCCCGCTGCCACGGGAGGGTAGGAAAAAGATGTCATGCAAGTTCTTTTCCATAAGCACATATGACTATATTCGGAATACATGCCTACATTACATTGATGAATTGGAGCTAGTTCTGTGTCACCCTATGTTATGACTGTTACATGATGAACCACATCCGACATAATTATCCATCATTGATCCGATGCCTACAAGCTTTCCATATACTGGTTTACGCTTATTTACTTTCCCGTTGCTATTGTTACAATCACTACAAAATACCAAAAACATTACTTTGCTTTCTTTACTCTTTTGATACCGTTACCATCGCTATCATATTACTTTGCTACTAAACACTTTGCTGCAGATACTAAGTTTCCAGGTGTGGTTGAATTGACAACTCAGCCACTAATACTTGAGAATATTCTTTGGCTCCCCTTGTGTCGAATCAATAAATTTGGGTTGAATACTCTACCCTCGAAAGCTGTTGTGATCCCCTATACTTGTGGGTTATCAAGACTAATTTCTGGCGTCGTTGCCGGGGAACATAGCTCTATTCTTTGAGTCACTTGGAATTTATATCTGTTGGACACTATGAAGAACTTGAGAGATCCAAAAACCAAGATCTATCCCTCAACTACGAGGGGAGGTAAGGAACTGCCATCTAGCTCCGCACTTGATTCACCTTCTGTTATGAGTAAATTTGCGACACCTACACCTGCTTCTGCTATCCGTTCTGATATGTCACATGTTATTGATGATGCCACTTCTGCTATGCATGATACTTATGATGAAACTACCTGTATGCCTGATACTACTATGCCACTTAGTGATTTTCTCGATGAACAACTTGCTAGGGCTAGAGAAATTGAAAATATGGAATCTGATTATGATGATGAAGAATCACTTGTTATTCCCGAGGGTTATTTATTTGATCAAGAAGCTTATTTTGCTATTTTAGCTTGCAAAGATAGATATGAACTCAAAAGGTTATGTAACGCCCACGATGCGGCTATATCTCCCATGTGTCGAAGCATGACTTAGAGGCATAACCACATTGTAAGCAATGTCGCAAGAAGGGTAATATTTACACATCCCATGTACTAAATAAGGAAAGAGATACATAGTTGGCTTACACTCGCCACTTCACACAATACATGAATAAAGCATTACAACATCCAGTACAATCAAGGTCCGACTACGGAACCAAAATAAAAGAAGACTACCCCTAATGCTACAGATCCCCGATCGTCCCAACTGGGCTCCACTACTAATCAACTGAAATGAAACAACACAATGCACGAGATCTTCATCGAGCTCCTCCTTGAGCTCGGTTGCGTCACCTGCACGATATTATCGGCACCTGCAAGCTGGTTTTGGAAGTATCTGTGAGTCACGGGGACTCAGCAATCTCACACCCTCGCAATCAAGACTATTTAAGCTTATAGGTAGGGAAAAAGGTATGAGGTGGAGCTGCGGCAAGCACTAGCATATATGGTGGCTAACATATGCAAATGAGAGCGAGAAGAGAAGGCAAAGGCAGGGTCGAGAAACTATGATCAAGAAGTGATCCTAGAACAACCTACATCAAGCATAACTCCAACACCGTGTTCACTTCCCGAACTCCGCCGGAAAGAGACCATCACGGTTACACACGCTGTTGATCCATTTCAGTTAAGTTTTGATTCAGGTTTTCTACAATCGGACATTAACAAATTCCCATCTGCCCATAACCGCGGGCACGGCTTTCGAAAGTTCAAAACCCTGCAGGGGTGTCCCAACTTAGCCCATCACAAGCTCTCACGGCCAACGAAGGATATTCCTTGTCCCAGGAAGACCCGATCAAACTCGGAATCCTGGTTACAAGACATCTCGACAATGGTAAAACAAGACCAGCAAAGCCACCCGATGCGCCGACAATCCCGATAGGAGCTGCACATATCTCGTTCTCAGGGCAACACCGGATGAGACATCCTACGAGTAAAACCAACCCTCAAGTTTCCCCGAGGTGGCCCCGCAGTCTACTCAGTTCAGACCAACACTTAGAGAAGCATTGGCCTGGGGGGGGGGTTAAATAAAGATGACCCTTGAGTCTGCAGAACCCAAGGGAAGGTGGTAGGTTGTTAGTGCAAATGGTAAAACCAAGGTTGGGCCTTGCTGGAGGAGTTTTATTCAAAGCGAACTGTCAAGGGGTTCCCATTATAACCCGACCATGTAAGGAACGCAAAATCAAGGAACATAACACTGGTATGACGGAAACTAGGGCGGCAAGAGTGGAACAAAACACCAGGCATAAGGCCGAGCCTTCCACCCTTTACCAAGTATATAGATGCATTAATTAAATAAGAGATATTGTGATATCCCAACAAAATATCCATGTTCCAACATGGAACAAACTCCAATCTTCACCTGCAACTAGCAACGCTATAAGAGGGGCTGAGCAAAGCGGTAACATAGCCAAACAACGGTTTGCTAGGACAAGGTGGGTTAGAGGTTTGACATGGCAATATGGGAGGCATGATAAGAAAGTGGTAGGTATCATAGCATAGGCATAGCAAAAGAGCGAGCATCTAGCAAGCAAAGATAGAAGTGATTTCGAGGGTATGGTCATCTTGCATGAGATCCCGCAAGGAAGAAGAACGAGTCCATGAAGAAGACAAACGGACGTAGTCGAACGAATCCTCACAAACGCGACCTTATTGAAACCAACCGGAAGAAGAAACACCGAAAAGAAGCAAACAACGTAGTAAACAACCGATCATGGCATGATGCACAATCAAGTATGATACATGTCCGGTTTAATTATGCATGGCATGGCAAAGTGCACAAGCAAAACTACAAGTTAAGTGGAGCTCGATATGCAACGAGTTGCATATTGACGAAACACCACAACAATTATTTAGTTCGATCTCGTTTATGTACCCAACAATATTAAATGTTTTTTAACATGGCAAGGGGTGTAGCAAAGTAAAACTACCTATCTAGGCAAGTTTAAATGAGGCCGGAACAACAAGCAACAAGTCCAGAAAATCCTCATGAGCATAATTATGGATTTGGTACTGTTCTGCCCTAAACCAAATTTTAGAGTTGTTAAACATGCAAAGTAAAGCCATCATGATAATCTAGGCATTTTTCCACCCCATTTACATATAAAGTTTATTAAATTCTGAGTTATGGTTATTTAGTTATGAAATAAAGCATTTTAGCATGGCAAGGGCAAAATTTAAACAAACAACATTTTAAGCATTTTAAACATAGATGAAAATGGCAAATTATTAATCTACACAAAATTCTAAGCAAGTTTCATATATTAAGTTTTTACATGTGATGCTTAGTTTGTGAGTTAAAATATGCATGAAGTTCAAGGGTGTTTCTGCAAAACTGACGTTCTCTGGGAGAAATAGGAAAACGTTCTATGTAAAAAACACGATACGGGCCGGATCTGGTTGGCCCATCAGTAACAGGCGCTGGGGGAAGGAATCTCACCATGGGCCAAGCCCAGTCGGTGGAGGAAGGAGGCCGGTTGCTGGGCCTACAGCGGTGTGGCCAAGTTTGGTGCATCTGGAGGTCGATGGGCGTGGCGCTGGGCCACTACAGATCGAGGCCACTCTAGATCGAGGTGAGGCACTCGCAGATCGAGCAGCTGGATGCAGGGGCAGCAGAGCATGGTCAACACACACGATTGGACGAGCGGGGGAATAGAAGGGCAAAGCAGATGATGCTCGCAGAGGCAAAGCTCGAGCGCGAGCTCGCAGTCAACGGGGGGATGGCACGAAGCAGGGCTTGGTGGCGCCGACGGCAGGGAAGCATGGACCCAGCCGGATCCAGGCGATGCAGAGGGTTGGGGAGGTGCGTCGACAGCTCGGCGTCCTCCAGGCGCGGGCAAGGAGGAGCTCCCGCGGCGAGCATCGGAGGAGGAGCTCGGGGCCTCAGGTGCGGGAGGAGCGAACAACGACAAGGATGCAGGGGAGGCTCGGACAGCGCGTGGGGCTGCTGCTGCTGGCCGGCGGCCACCTATGCGAGGACGGGTGCCCTCGGCGCTTGGGCAAAGGAGAGGTTGGATCGAGAGGAGTGGCTGGGGTTGGTGGGGAGAGATCGAGAGGATACAGAGGAGAGTGCCGGTTGCGTAGGTTTGACGACGAATTGCCGGTGACTGAAATCGAGGAGAGGTGGGTGGACCAGGAGGGATCCCGATGAAGATGCTAAGTGGGTGGCGGAGGCGCGATGGGAAAGGATGGATGGGACAAGCCCCCTAGAATTTAGGGTTGCAGGTTTATATAGTGAGTGGGTCTATATGCAGACTAATGGAAGCCCTTCGATCTAAATCAGACGGCTAAGAAAAATATAGGTTAAGAAGTCCAATAAACGAAACGGAGATGTTTTGTAGATGTTTGGGGATGATCCAGACCCAACGGTGACAACTGTCCGGGTCGGGTCCAGGGAAGTTTGGGACACGCACGCGAGGGGTCGGTACACTGTGCAAAGAGGGGTTTTCGGACCGTGCGATCGCATCGGACAGCTCCGGACGCGAAGAGGGGTAGGTGGATGGACTAGGTGAGCTGTGAAGAAGGGCTCGAGCTGAGAGAAGAGAAGAGAGAGAGGCCCGACGACTGTTTTCGGAGACCGAAAACGTCCGACGTTAGACCGGCAGCGGTGCCGCTATAGTTATTCGTTGGGGCATCAAATGGACTCCGAACACAAAGAAATTTGACACGCGGTCTACCTACACTAAAATAAGACCGCACGCCAACTCTCATCCCATTCTGAGAACATTTTCCGGCAACTTATAAAAATAATATTTCGAACGTGCCGCGGGCGCGTGCAAGTGTGGTTGGGCTCGGAACGGACAATGGACGGAACTGGGGGAAACACGGATGGATGCATGTTTTGAAAACATGATGATGCAATGCAGATGATGACATGGCAAGATGCAACATGCAAGCAAATGACAAGGCAACAGCAGCAAATAACTGGACGACACCTGGCGCAATGGTCTCGGGGCGTCACAACACTCCACCACTACGAGAGGATCTCGTCCCAAGATCTAGGATGGCCCCGGAGGGAAAAGGAAGAGGAAAAGAAGAGGTAAACTAAGTTGCTTCTTTGACAAACGAGTGAAACCATGAACCTTGAGAGGTTGAACCATTTGGGAAAAGAAAACAATGGAGATGAACAAAGTTGAAAACATTCCGTTAGAGAAGAGGAACAAGGAACCTTACTAGACCCTTGTAGGTTGAAAGACATAAGAAAAATGTTACAATGGACAATAGGTACATGCAAGCACTCCAATTGAAATGAGATTTATAAGGAACGATAAGGATCAATTACGACAACACTCCGGTTGGACATGGAAGGTAAAGGATATAAACTTTGCCAAACGAAAGCACTTGGATGAGACTCCGATGAGAAGAGGAATGATAGAAATGACACTCTGGTTAAAACAAGATAGAGAAGGAAAAGGAATGATAAAATTTCGGCCGCATTCTGACTGAAAAGAAAAGGAATTGATTAAGAACTTGACAAGATGAGAGATCTCGAATGAAAACACGACACTCCGATTGAATGGATAAGCAAAAGGAAAGAACATGATCTTGGCAAAATGAGATGATGTGACGAAGAGAGCAACATCACAATGCCTCCGAAACAAATGAATGGAAAACTAGATGGTTGGAAAGAAAACAATAGATAAGAATAATGGCAACTCTCGCAATTAAATTTGAAAGAGCATGCTTACGAGGAAAAGGTTGAATGGAGTTGTTGGAAAACCAACAATGAAAAGAGTAAGCTTGTAGTGGGCTTATGGAAAACTTCTCAAAATTATGAGGTGAAATTCTGCCACTAACAGAAACAATAGATTGGATTGATATGAACAAGGAGACGAGAAACTTATTTCACCGGGAGGATGAATGAAGAACTTGGGTAATTTATAAGCACCATAAATAGCAACAATCCATAGGGAAAGCTTTAGGTGAAATATAACCCAAGATAACTCCAATGAAGAGATTGATGGGTTTAAATATCTCATTCTTGTGAATGAAGAATGATATACTACCACCTCAAAAGATAAGGGAGAACAATTTCACTTCGGATTGGAAGAAGAATAATAATTGAGCTCCTCTAAAAAGAATCTTGATGAACACTTCGAGAAGGAATTAAATCCTTTATGAAACATCATGTAGAGCCTCCATGGAGAACTCCGGTAAACAAAAGGATGACAAAAGAAAGAGAACTTGAGAAAATAAGGTGAAGCCTTGGAATGATTAAATGGATATTCAAGAAGAGAAAATTGAGAGAAGTAGGAACTCCGGAAAAATAAAAGATAAAGTATCTCAAACCAAGAATGTGATATGATGGATCACTCCGGAAAGCAGAAATTGAATTTACTTGATGAAACAAGAATAAGAATTACATTATGCTTATCATTCATCAATCTAAATTGATGCCAAGAAATGAATTTGGCATACTACTTATTCTCAATGGAAAGGATTAAGATAGATATAGCGCAAACTTGAGAAAGTTTTCGACGATCCACTGGTAGGATTGGAAATAACGAATGAATTGATATGCTAACCAAGGTAGAGAACTCTTGAACGAACCACCGTAAGAATTGAAAATGAACGAATAAAAGATGAAGAAACACCGGGAAGGATTAGCAAATAAACGAAGATTCTTGAGAGAGTATAGATGCAAGTGAACGAAGAGATCCCGAGCTGATTAGAGAACACTTGAAGGATGCACCGGTAAGAATTGAAAATGAGAGCTGAAAGCTGTAATGAATAATCCCGAAATGATGGCCTTCGGAGAATCAAACTGGAAAAAAATCTTGAATTGCTCCGGATAGGTGGAAAGAATTCTCACAATCAAAAACAATTATGAGAGGAAGGCATCAAGCTAGAACCATGGATCTTGAAGAGAATGGAGCAAGATATGGAGGAGAACTCTTCTTCGGTCTTCAATTGAAGAGAATGACAATGAGAAACACCACCATGAATTGTTGAGATACTCCGGGATGAAAATTAGAAAGGTTGAGCCAACGATGAAAAGAATGTGCAAGATCTTGGAGAAGGCATTTGACTGATGATAACACATTCTTACGTCAAGATTGGAAAAGAATTTGATAATCTCCGGGAAATAAGAAGAGTCAGGTAAGATCCTGGAAAAGACCTGTGGGTTAGGGCCCACTCAAAAGAAACACCGTTGAACAATTCAAAAGATAGATTGCACCGGTTGAATTAAATGGCTTGAATGAGATACCATCCTCGAAATAGGTTGAACAGATCTTGAATGAAAAGACGAGCCTTCTGAGATATCTTCAGCACTCCCGAACCAATGAATAGCGAGAGGAATGATTATGAGGTGCACAGGCATGAGAAGGTATTTGAAAACGAGGAAAAGGATATGATCCACAAAGCTTGAATTGGATCCACTGGAGAAGAAAAAAGAACGAAGAATGATAAACTAGAAGCTCCGTTAGAATCTTCATGAGAACCACCGGATAAGAACATTGAAAGAAAAGAATGGAGAGGCTTCCTATCAATAAAAAGATACTCGATTAAGAGATCTTAGTCCTTGAAGAAAAAGGGTGGGAGGGTGGGTAAAACAAAAGCAACTTGGGACGAATGAAACAAACCACGTTGAGAAGACTTTGAGTTGATCTTGCGAATGTTGACAAGATTGGATCCACCTGAAGAGAAAACGCCGGTTGAAAAGGATTTACATGACAAACTCGATTATCATGAAGGATTAGTAGTCACATAGAAATATGAGAACACCGCTTAGGAAAGGTATGGAATCAGCACTAGACATTGAAGCAACTCGAATACCACAATAAAACAAAACAAAGGATTTGCTTGCAGAATAAAGCTGGAACAAACATATGATAGAGATTTCGTCCGAAGTTTTCGTGGTGGGGTCTACACGGGCTCGATCGTACAGCACCATCATGTACAAGGTAGTGCACATGACATATGAAGCGTCCCTGAGTCAGCATAGCCAAGGAATATTTAAGACACAACGAGACCACTATAAAACCAACCGTGGATAGGCGGACCACTAGACGTTGAACGCCAATTTCATATCATACATCTGTCGGAAAGAAATCCTAGGAGCTACTTGAATTCTCACTTAGAAACTCCCGAAACTATAACATCCCAAATTTTCAATTTGGAATGTTATACCCTAGATCATCATTGCATATCATATTTTATTGCATTTTGGTTGATTCTAGAAAATTCTACGTAACTCAAGGACCCTCGGAGAGAGTTGGGGATTTCGTTATTTTCATATTTGAGTTTTCTCAAATTTTGGAAATAGGATCATTTGATTCTATTTATTTTATCTTTAAATATTTCTATTATCAAAATATGAGAGAGGCAATAAAATGACTTTTCCAAAAATAAAGAAATACTGAGGATTTAATAAAAAAATCAAATAAGATTTTATTTTGGTTTTATTTGCTATTTTATTTGAATTTAGAAAAAATTGCGTTTTTTCAAAATTGCATTTAGGCCCCAAATAAATGTTTATCCTGTGCGGCTTGATTTTAGAAGCCGAGGAAAATTTATTTCAGGATTTTTGGAGTCCGTTTAGTATTCCTTTTGCTTTTTTCTAAGCGTAACTATTTAAAAAACGCGCAACCGACTTACCGGGACGTGTTTGACCTGGACACTTGGCCCGGCCGGCTTTATAAGCCGGGGAGGCCCAGCCGGACCCCCACCAAACCCTAGCCGCTGCCCTAGCCCGCCAAGCCGCGCGCCGCCGCCCGCGCCGCCGCCGGATCCGCCTCCGCAGGAGGTAGACCTCGCCGCCGGTTTTTTAAAAAAACCGATCGGTTTTCCGTCGGTTTCATTTAGTTTTTTAGTTCGTTTTTATATAGACTGGTTTTTCCGGTTTATTTATTTAGCAAGCGTTCGCCCGTTCGTTCGTTTTAACGAACGCGTTCATCGTTTAGATCCAGTTAACGAACGTTCGTTCGTTAATCTGTTCGTCGTTTTCTTTTTCTCAGATTAAATCCGCGATTTTTCTGATCGCGATTCCTGATCCGTTTTTTGTTCTAGTCTAACTTTTCGCTCGTTTATCGGAATCAGGTGATTCAACCGCCTGGAATTTCGTCTCGAAACCCTCTTTCCGTTTAACCAACTCAAACAAGTTTTTGCCACTGTAAAAATTTCCCTAGATTCAGAATAGTAAACGAAGCTTGTTTCTTTTGCCGTTTGTCTTTCGTTGCTTCGTTCGATTTGATTCTTTTTGCCAACCGGAGTTCTTAAGTTGAACTTTCTGGTTAGATCTCTTACTCGAGTTTTACCTGTGCATTAGTTGAGTACTTATTGTATGCTTGTTTGTTTGCGATAGAGTACCCGGAGTGCGCCGCTTGCTACTTCGAATCGCTAGGTTTTGCGGATCATCAGCAAGGCAAGTAACACTTTGATCATACCACCTACTACCTAGTTTTTATTGCATTAGATCAATCCTCACACATTGCATGATTAGGATCCAATTAAATTGTGGGTTTGGGAAGTAGATGAGGTAGTACCTATTACCTGTTATTATCAAACCTTTGGGAGTTACTTCTACGTTGCTTATTATGCTATGCTAGTAGACGTGGATTGGGTGACTGTATCCATGACATATGTGAGATTGTTAAATTAATGGTTTATCTAATGTGGCAACTTAAATACACATCTGGGTGGATTGAGGCACCTGGGTATTCCAGCGATTGCCTGTTTTCTTTAGGACCGCCACCCAGGCTCAAAGGGATCATGAGATTATTCATGCTAGAAACTTCCGTGTGCATCCACAAGCTACTATGGGCTCTAGCATAGTTGAGTAAGTCGTGCGAACTCTTACAGTGGTAGACTAGGAGATGTAGGGGAAAGTAGGTGTAACGGTCTACCCGATCGTAAGGTGCTAGCGCTTCTGAAAGACTATGTCTCGCGTCATCCGTTTCTCAAACACCCATGTAGTGCGAGAAATCCAACGGAGGCGATCGAGTCTTGTGGGGAAAAGTGCGCAAACCTCTGCAGAGTGTATAAACTAATCATGGTTAGCCGTGTCCCCGGTTATGGACATCTTGAGTATCTAGTACTGGATTATCATGTGAATCTCATCATGTTACTCTAAATTAAATTTTGTTGGGTTTGTTTAATGATGATGCTTAATTGGGATTGAGAATGCTGTCAACCATTCTCAATGTTTAACAACTACCATGATAGTTAAATAAAATTTATTCCTTTGCAGTAGGGAAAAATTGGCTTTACGCAAAACTGTAACCATAGAGCTTTCCACTAGCCAAATATGCATATAGTATAGCCTATTTCTTCCATTACTCTCTATGTGTTACATTGTCTGCATATTCCATGTGCTGACCCGTTTCGGGCTGCAACGTTAATGTTGCAGACTTTTCAGACGACGATTAAGGTGCTTTTAGGTCGTGGTTCTATACTCAGTGATGCCGTTGGAGTTGATGGACTCACTTATCTTCCAAGCCTTTCGCTGTTATCGTTATTAGATGGCCTTAAGCCATATTTATTGTAATAAGTTCTCTTTTGAGACTCTCGATGTAATAAGTGTGTGATTGCTACTCTGTTATAAATCCTTCAAGTACTGTGTGGTGTCAGCATTACTGATCTAGGGATGACACCTGAGCACAGAGATTGGACCGTTTGAGGTCTGGTCGCTACAAGATGGTATCAGAGCACACGCTGAATGTAGGACACGACCACTAAGAAAAAGACCTAGATCACTACTCACTCTTCTCATTCTGACTCCTCATATTTTCTACTCTTTTAGGGTGGCGGATGCAAAGAACAAGTTCACGCAACCGGATGAAGATACACCCTTTGGACGTCACTTGAAGGAAGTCACTAGATACCTGAACATAGGAGTACCAAGCTTCACCGGAACCTACAACGCCACTTTACCGGAAGAAGAGCGTTGGATGATTCAAGTTCAAGTTCCAGGAAGGTCGTTCATGCCAGTCACTGAGCCCATAGAGTTTTCTTTTGATGCACCAACTTGGAATCTAGGAAAGATCATGGCAGTTCACATCGCCATAGGACACATTGGAGAAGTTTACCGCAATAATCTCAAGGATACTATCTACCAGATTTGTGGGTGCCGAGATGAGCACTGGGAGATGATCAGCACCAGGAAGGATAGATCAATTGCAGCTTTTATCCAGGAGTTAAACCAGCACATTCGACGTCAGGAGAACCAGATATGCGCCGACATGATAGATCTGAACAAGGCGAGGACAAGAATCAAGGAACTGGAGGAAGAACTCAAGGCTACACGTGAAGATTATGAAGAGGAAATTGAAGTACTAGTGGAGAAGAATGACGATCTGATCAAGAAGATTGGAATATTTATGGGAGGCCCTACACCAATAGAAGAAAACGAAGAACCCAAGGAAATTCGCCCGGAAGACTACATCATCATCGACGACACCGACTCAGATCCAGATGATAGCGATGATGACTATGTTGATGAAGCTAGAGCAGATATCATGGAGTCTGCAACTGAAGAATATTTCTAGTAGACCACCCCATCAGTAGTAGTAGTCTACCATGTAAATATAGTAGTCCGAGCACTTTTGCAATAGTTAGATCGATTGTATGCCCTTGTGTTGATTGATTTGATGAAGTGAATTGTTTGCTTTTGCCTCATGTGAATATGGGTAGTGTTTTCTCTTTAGACCCCCTCTATTCTTAAATCTCATCTTTTCTAAAGCCTCAGATGCCTCCGAGACGTGACCCCGGATTTACCTTCCCACCGGAGCTCACTCAGTTGATCCAGCAGCAGAACACATTGATGCAGTTGCTAGTCCAGAATCAGAATCAGGGGAACAACAACAACAACCCACCACCACCACCACCTGTTGATCACTTAGCCCGTTTTCTTTGGCTGAATCCGCCGGTGTTTTCCAGTAGCACTGAGCCGATAGTAGCGGATGATTGGCTCCGCAAGACAACAAGGGAGTTGACCACTGTAGGATGCACAGATGCAGAAAAGGTGAAGTTTGCCTCACATCGGCTTGAAGGACCCGCAGCATCATGGTGGGAGAATTTCACAGCCACTTTCCCTGTCGACACTATCACGTGGGATCAGTTTCAGCAGGCTTTTTGAACTACCCATGTTTCAGCAGGAGCTATGGCCATGAAGAAGCGAGAGTTTCGCAACTTGCGCCAAGGAGGACAGACAGTTGGCCAGTATGTGGAGGACTTTAGTAAGCTAGCACGTTATGCCCCAGATGACGTTTCTACGGAGCTAAGCAGGAGAAGTTTCTGGAAGGACTGAATGATGAGTTGAGCATGCAGTTGATGGTAGAAACCTTCAACAACTACCAGGAGTTGGTAGATCGTGCTCTCATGATTGAAGGGAAGCAGCAGCAGATTGAGAATCGCAAGAGGAAGTATGGACAAGGGAAGTACAATTCAGGAGCTCAGCAAAAGCCACGTTTTACCCCTAGATCGGGAGGACATTTTCAGCATACCCATGGAGGAGGTAGCTCGCACAATCACAATGGCACCAAGAATGGTAATGGGAATGGAGGAAGCAACGGTCAGAACCGCACCAACCCATCAACCCCAGCCAAGAGAGACCTGAGCCAAGTCACTTGCTTTAAGTGCCAGAAGACCGGACATTATGCCAATGAATGTCCTGAATCCCAGAATGGAAATGGCAATGGAAGCTCTGGGAAGAAGTCGAACCTTTTCAACAGGGGACAGGTGAACCATGTTAATGTGGAGGAGGTTGAAGAGCAGCCGGATGCTGTAATCGGTAAGTTTTTGGTTAAGTCAGTTACTGCACTCGTTCTTTTTGATACTGGTGCATCGCATTCATACATATCAAGGGGATTTGTGGATAAGTATAACCTGCCCACCAAAGTTCTTAGAACACCTATGTTAGTAAGCTCACCAGGAGCGGAGTATATGGCTAGCCAAGGATGTTTTCAAGTGCCATTGAGTATAGGTAGGCATGTGTTTCCCTCGTATTTAATTATTTTGGAATCCCAAGGATTGGATGTAATTCTGGGTATGGATTGGCTGTCGATGTATGGAGGAAACATCGATTGCGCTAGTAAGTCGATCTTGCTTACCACCCCAGAAGGGAGAAGGATCAAGTATGCATCCCGGCATGTGCCGAAGAGGACTCAAGTAAATTGTTTAACAGGAGTTGTGCAGGAGGAAGTACCAGTAGTGAAGGATTTCCCTGATGTATTTCCAGAAGAGTTGCCAGGCATGCCACCGGATAGAGATATTGAGTTTTTGATTGAGCTTTTGCCAGGCACATGGCCAATATCAAAGAGACCATATAGGATGCCCGCAAAGGATTTGGTGGAGATTAAGAAGAAGATTAAGGAGTTACTGGATAAAGGAGATATTCTCCCAAGTTCTTCGCCTTGGGGATCGCCAGTACTTCTAGTGGAGAAGAAAGATGGATCGTTAAGGATGGTTGTTGATTATCGAGGATTGAATGAAGTAACCATCAAGAACAAGTACCCACTATCGATGATCAATGATTTGTTTGATCGATTGCAAGGAGCTAAGATATTTTCCAAGATCGATCTGCGATCAGGATACCACCAGTTGAAGATTTGAGAACATGATATACCTAAGACGGCTTTTACCACCAGGTATGGGCTGTACGAGTATACCGTTATGTCATTTGGTCTGACTAACACACCTGCATATTTTATGAACATGCTGAACAAAGTGTTTATGGAGTTTTTGGATAAGTTCGTCGTAGTGTTCATCGATGATATCCTGGTTTACTCGAAGAATGAAGAGGAGCATAAGGAGCATTTGCGTTTGGTACTTGGTAAGCTCAAAGAACATCAATTATATGCCAAGTTTAGCAAATGTGCGTTTTGGTTGAAGGAAGTTGGATTCCTCGGACACGTTATATCTGGAGAAGGTATAGCAGTAGATCCCAGTAAGGTTGATACCGTGACAAATTGGGAAGCCCCAACAATAGTTGGAGAGATCTAGAGTTTTCTTGGACTCGCAGGATACTACCGGAGGTTTATTGAGAATTTCTCAAAGATTGCGAAGCCTATGACAGAGTTGTTGAAAAAGGATACCAAGTTCATATGGACTAAGGAATGTGAGGCCAGTTTCCAGGAGCTGAAGAAATGTTTGGTTACATCACCTGTGTTGATTTTGCCAGATCAGACCAAGGATTATGAGGTGTATTGTGACACTTCATGTCGAGGACTTGGAGCAGTGCTTATGCAGGAAGGAAGAGTTGTTTCATATGCCTCACGACAGCTTAAGCCTCATGAGTTAAATTATGCTACGCATGATTTGGAGTTAGCAGCCGTAGTGCATGCGTTGAAAACTTGGAGACACTTTCTCATTGGAAACCATTGTGAGGTGTACACGAATCACAAGAGTTTGAAGTATATTTTCACACAAAAGGAGTTGAACCTTAGGCAAAGGAGATGGTTGGAGCTCATCAAGGATTACGATATGAGATTGCATTATCACCCCGGAAAGGCTAACATAGTAGCTGATGCGTTGAGCCGTAAAAACCATGTCAACACCTTAATGACGGGAGATTTACCAAGGGAGTTAGCCGAAAATCTTCGTGAGCTATGTTTGGAGATAGTCCCGAGAGGCTATGTAGCAGCATTGGAGATTCAGTCTACTTTGATGGATAAGATCAGAGAAGCCCAGAAGACTGACAAGGAGATTGCTTCTATTAAGGAGAAAATGAGCAAAGGAAAAGCTAAAGAATTTCGTGAGGACGAGCATGATACCTTATGGTTTGAAGACCGTGTTCATGTGCCCAATGAACCAGAGATCAGGAAGTTGATTCTGCAAGAGGCCCATGATTCACCATATTCGATTCACCCAGGAAATACCAAGATGTATTTGGATTTGAAGGAGATTTTCTGGTGGACCGGAATGAAGAAGGATATTGCGGAGTATGTAGCAGTTTGTGATGTATGTCAGAGAGTAAAGGCAGAACATCAGAAGCCAGCAGGATTGCTACAGCCATTGCCAATACCCGAATGGAAGTGGGATAAGTTAGGCATGGATTTTATTACAGGTTTACCCAGAACTCGTTCAGGCTATGACTCAATATGGGTTGTAGTCGATCGTTTGACAAAGGTAGCTCATTTCATTCCAGTGAAGACTACCTATACCGGTGCAAAGTTGGCAAAGATATACATGACCAGAATCATATGTCTGCATGGAGTTCCAAGGAGCATTGTATCAGATAGAGGAACCCAATTTACCTCAAAGTTCTGGAATCAGTTGCATGAAACTTTGGGTACCATACTGGAGTTTAGTACAGCTTTCCATCCGCAGACAGATGGGCAGACCGAGAGAGTCAAGCAGATTTTGGAGGATATGCTGAGAGCTTGTGCGCTATATTATGGATTTAGTTGGGACGGGAATTTACCATATGCAGAGTTCTCTTACAATAACAGTTATCAATCCAGTTTGAAGATGGCCCCTTTCGAAGCCTTGTACGGAAGGAGGTGCAGGACCCCATTGTCGTGGGATGAAGTTGGAGACCGCCAGTTGTTTGGACCGGATCTGATTAAGGAGTCTGAACAAAAAGTGAAATTGATTCGCGATAGGCTCAAGGTAGCTCAATCCAGGCAGAAGAGCTACGCAGATTCTAAACGCAAGGAGACAGTTTACAAAGTCGGAGACCGAGTTTATCTTTGAGTATCTCCACTTTGAGGAGTTAAGCGCTTTGGAGTCAAGGGAAAGTTAGCGCCACGTTTTGTAGGCCCATACAAAGTTTTGGAGCGTATGAGAGAAGTAACCTATAAGTTAGAATTGCCCGAAGGATTGTAAAGAGTTCACGACGTGTTCCACATTTCCCAGTTGAAGAAGTGCCACGCAGAGATGGCTGATATACCGCTGAGAGATACAGTGCCACTGGAAGCGATTCAGTTGGACAGTGATTTGACCTATGAGGAGAAATCAGTTAGCATTCTAGAGTATGCCAGTCGAGTCACCCGCAGCAAGGTTATCAAGTTTTGCAAAGTTTAGTGGAGCCACCACACGGAGGATGAAGCCACCTGGGAGCAAGAGGAAGAATTGCTGAAGGACCACCCTCACCTATTTTCTAGCCAACCCGAATCTCGAGGGCGAGATTCATCTTAAGGGGGGTAGGTTTGTAACATCCCAATTTTTCAATTTGGAATGTTATACCCTAGATCATCATTGCGTATCATATTTTATTGCATTTTGGTTGATCCTAGAAAATTCTACGCAACTCAAGGACCCTCGGAGAGAGTTGGGGATTTCGTTATTTTCATATTTGAGTTTTCTCAAATTTTGGAAATAGGATCATTTGATTTTATTTATTTTATCTCCAATTATTTCTATTATCAAAATATGAGAGAGGGAATAAAATGACTTTCCCAAAAATAAAGAAATAGTGAGGATTTAATAAAGAAAATCAAATAAGATTTTATTTTGGTTTTATTTGCTATTTAATTTGAATTTAGGAAAAATGCGCGTTTTCAAAATTGCATTTAGACCCCAAATAAATGTTCATCCTGTGCGGCTTGATTTTAGAAGCCGAGGAAAATTTATTTCAGGATTTTTGGAGTCCGTTTAGTATTCCTTTTGCTTTTTTCTAAGCGTAACTATTTAAAAAAACCGTGCAACCGACTTACCGGGCCATGTCCGACCTGGACACTTGGCCCGGCCGGCTTTATAAGCCGGGGAGGCCCAGCCGGACCCCCACCAAACCCTAGCCACCGCCCTAGCCCGCCGCCGCCGCCCTAGCCCGCCGCGCCGCGCGCCGCCGCCGCCGGAGGTAGACCTCGCCGCCGGTTATTTAAAAAAAACGATCGGTTTTCCGTCGGTTTCGTTCGGTTTTTTAGTTCGTTTTTATATAGATTGGTTTTTCCGGTTTATTTATTTAGCGAGCGTTCGCCTGTTCGTTCGTTTTAACGAACGCGTTCATCGTTTAGATCTAGTTAACGAACGCTCGTTCGTTAATCTGTTCGTCGTTTTCTTTTTCTCAGATTAAATCCCTGATTTTTCTGATCGCGATTCGTGATCCGTCTTTCGTTCTAGTCTAACTTTTCGCTCGTTTATCGGAATCAGACGATTCAAGCGCCTGGAGTTTCGTCTCGAAACCCTCATTCCGTTTAACCAACTCAAACAAGTTTTTGCCACTGTAAAAATTGCCCTAGATCTAGAATAGTAAATGAAGCTTGTTTCTTTTGTCGTTTGTCTTTCGTTGCTTCGTTCGATTTGATTCTTTTTGCCAACCGGAGTTCTTAAGTTGAACTTTCTGGTTAGATCTCTTACTCGAGTTTTACCTGTGCATTAGTTGAGTACTTATTGTATGCTTGTTTGTTTGCGATAGAGTACCTGGAGTGCGCCGCTTGCTACTTCGAATCGCTAGGTTTTGTGGATCATCAGCAAGGCAAGTAACACTTCGATCATACCACCTACTACCCAGTTTTTATTGCATTAGATCAATCCTCACACATTGAATGATTAGGATCCAATTAAATTGTGGGTTTGGGAAGTAGATGAGGTAGTAACTATTAACTGTTATTATCAAACCTTTGGGAGTTACTTCTATGTTGCTTATTATGCTATGCTATGCTAGTAGACGTGGATTGGGTGAGTGTATCCATGACAGATGTGAGATTGTTAAATTAATGGTTTATCTAATGTGGCAACTTAAATACACATCTGGGTGGATTGAGGCACCTGGGTATTCCAGCGATTGCCTGTTTTCTTTAGGACCGCCACCCAGGCTCAAAGGGATCATGAGATTATTCATGCTAGAAACTTCCGTGTGCATCCACAAGCTACTATGGGCTCTAGCATAGTTGAGTAAGTCGTGCGAACTCTTACAGTGGTAGACTAGGAGATGTAGGGGAAAGTAGGTGTAACGGTCTACCCGATCGTAAGGTGCTAGCGCTTCTGAAAGACTATGTCTCGCTCATCCGTTTCTCAAACACCATGTAGTGCGAGAATCCCAACGGAGGAGATCGAGTCTTGTGGGGAAAAGTGCGCAAACCTCTACAGAGTGTATAAACTAATCATGGTTAGCCGTGTCCTCGGTTATGGACATCTTGCGTATCTAGTACCTAGATTATCATGTGAATCTCATCATGTTACTCTAAAATTAATTTTGTTGGGTTTTGTTTAATGATGATGCTTAATTGGGATTGAGAATGCTGTCAACCATTCTCAATGTTTAACAACTACCATGATAGTTAAATAAAATTTATTCCTTTGCAGTAGGGAAAAATTGGCTTTACGCAAAACTGTAACCATAGAGCTTTCCACCAGCCAAATATGCATATAGTATAGCCTATTTCTTCCATTACTTTCTATGTGTTACATTGCCAGCATATTCCATGTGCTGACCCATTTCGGGCTGCAACGTTAATGTTGCAGACTTTTCAGACGACGATTAAGGTTCTTTTAGGTCGTGGTTCTATACTCAGTGATGTCGTTGGAGTTGATGGACTCACTTATCTTCCAAGCCTTCCGCTGTTATCGTTATTAGATGGCCTTAAGCCATATTTATTGTAATAAGTTCTCTTTTGAGACTCTCGATGTAATAAGCGTGTGATTGCTACTCTGTTATAAATCCTTCAAGTACTATGTGGTGTCAGCATTACTGATCCAGGGATGACACCTGAGCACAGAGATTGGACCGTTTGAGGTCTGGTCGCTACAGAAACTTTCTGGTTATGCAATCAGGTGTTGGGGATACAGGGGAAGCATAATATCTCACCCAACACTAGCAAATCCTACATCCAGGTGTATCCATCCTTCAACACATAACCAAGAAACCTTCGGAAATCATTTACCTCAACCTTCGAAAAGCATCCGTTATATGAGTTATGGCAATACTCCCGAACTCCCGCCCCAGTACTGGGTGGCGTCGAGGTTATCTCACCAACAACTGCATAAAAGAGATTTTCGATGTCGGCGAAACTCAGGTATTCCGGAATTGCAACGATAAAATTGTGACGACAACACCTCGGAGCTCAACTCCCCGGGACACTGCCACAACCCCTAAATGTCAGGAGGCACCAAGAACAATGTTTTCGTCACAAAACCATCAGAATGATTCCAAGATACCCGCGTGATCCTAAATTTTTTTTAGTGAAATTTGAGAAGAGAAGAGTCAAAACTCTACGTTAGGATGCCTCACCAGAGCGACGAAGGGACTGAGGAGTAAAAATAATCCTACTCTCCGATATATATAATCCTAAATGACTCAAAACATTTTTCTATACTCAACAATGCCAGCGATTCGATCAAGCAGGGGGCTCCTAAAGTCGGGGAAGGCTCTGATTACCAACTTTTAACGCCCACGATGTGGCTATATCTCCCACGTGTCGAAGCACGACATAGAGGCATAACCGCATTGTAAGCAATGTCGCAAGAAGGGTAATCTTTACACATCTCATGTACTGAATAAGGAAAGAGATACATAGTTGGCTTACACTCGCCACTTCACACAATACATGAATAAAGCATTACAACATCCAGATACAATCAAGGTCCGACTATGGAACCAAAATAAAAGAAGACTACCCCTAATGCTACAGATCCCCGATCGTCCCAACTGGGCTCCACTACTGATCAACTGAAACGAAACAACACAATGCACGAGATCTTCATCGAGCTCCTTCTTGAGCTCGGTTGCGTCACCTGCACGATATCATCGGCACCTGCAAGCTGGTTTTGGAAGTATCTGTGAGTCACGGGGACTCAACAATCTCACACCCTCGCGATCAAGACTATTTAAGCTTATAGGTAGGGAAAAAGGTATGAGGTGAAGCTGCAGCAAGCACTAGCATATATGGTTGCTAACATACGCAAATGAGAGCGAGAAGAGAAGGCAAAGGCACGATCGAGAAACTATGATCAAGAAGTGATCCTAGAACAACCTATGTCAAGCATAACTCCAACACCGTGTTCACTTCCCGAACTCCGCCAGAAAGAGACCATCACGGCTACACACGTTGTTGATCCATTTTAGTTAAGTTTAGATTCAGGTTTTCTACAACCGGACATTAACAAATTCCCATCTGCCCATAACCGCGGGCACGGCTTTCGAAAGTTCAAAACCCTACAGGGGTGTCCCAACTTAGCCCATCACAAGCTCTCACGGCCAACGAAGGATATTCCTTCTCCCAGGAAGACCTGATCAGACTCGGAATCCCGGTTACAAGACATCTCGACAATGGTAAAACAAGACCAGCAAAGCCACCCGATGCGCCGACAATCCCGATAGGAGCTGCACATATCTCGTTCTCAGGGCAACACCGGATGAGACATCCTATGAGTAAAACCAACCCTCAAGTTTCCCCGAGGTGGCCCCGTAGTCTACTCAGTTTGGAGCAACACTTAGAGAAGCACTGGCCCGGGGGGGTTAAATAAAGATGACCCTTAGTCTGCAGAACCCAAGGGAAGGTGGTAGGTTGTTAGTGCAAATGGTAAAACCAAGGTTGGTCCTTGCTGGAGGAGTTTTATTCAAAGCGAACTATCAAGGGGTTCCCATTATAACCCGACCGTGTAAGGAACGCAAAATCAAGGAACATAACACCGGTATGACGGAAACTAGGGCGGCAAGAGTGGAACAAAACACCAGGCATAAGGCTGAGCCTTCCACGCTTTACCAAGTATATAGATGCATTAATTAAATAAGAGGTATTGTGATATCCCAACAAAATATCCATGTTCCAACATGGAAAAAACTCCAATCTTCACCTGCAACTAGCAACGCTATAAGAGGGGCTGAGAAAAGCGGTAACATAGCCAAACAACGGTTTGCTAGGACAAGGTGGGTTAGAGGTTTGACATGGCAATATGGGAGGCATGATAAGCAAGTGGTAGGTATCGTAGCATAGGCATAGCAAAAGAGCAAGCATCTAGCAAGAAAAGATAGAAGTGATTTCGAGGGTATGGTCATCTTGCCTGAGATCCCGCAAGGAAGAAGAACGAGTCCATGAAGAAGACAAATGGACGTAGTCGAACGAATCCTCACAAACGCGACGTTATCGGAGCCAACCCGAAGAAGCAACACTAGAAAGAAGCAAACAACATAGTAAACAACCTTCTCATAATCATGGCATGATGCACAATCAAGTATGATGCATGTCCAGTTTAATTAAGCATGACATGGCAAAGTGCACAAGCAAAACTACAAGTTAAGTGGAGCTCGACATGCAACGAGCTGCATATTGACGAAGCACCACAACAATTATTTAGTTCGATCTTGTTTATGTACCCAACAAAATTAAATGTTGTTTAACATAGCAAGGGGTGTAGCAAAGTAAAACTACCTATCTAGGCAAGTTTAAATGAGGCCGGAACAACAAGCAACAAGTCCGGAAAATCCTCATGAGCATAATTATGGATTTGGTACTGTTATGCCCTAAACCAAATTTTAGAGTTGCTAAACATGCAAAGTAAAGCCATCATGATAATCTAGGCATTTTTCCACCCCATCTACATATAAAGTTTATTAAATTTCGAGTTACGGTTATTTAGTTATGAAATAAAGCATTTTAGCATGGCAAGGGCAGAATTTAAAAAAACAACATTTTAAGTATTTTAAACATAGATGAAAATGGCAAATTATTAATCTACACAAAATTCTAAGCAAGTTTCATATATTAAGTTTTTACATGTGATGCTTAGTTTGTGAGTTAAAATATGCATGAAGTTCAAGGGTGTTTCTGCAAAACTGACGTTCTCTGGGAGAAATAGGAAAACGTTCTATGTAAAAAACACGATACGGGCCGGATCTGGTTGGCCCATCAGTAACAGGCGCTGGGGGAAGGCATCTCACCATGGGCCAAGCCCAGTCGGTGGAGGAAGGAGGCCGGTTGCTGGGCCTGCAGCGGTGTGGCCTAGTTCGGTGCATCTGGAGGTCGATGGGCGTGGCGCTTGGCCACTCCAGATCGAGGACACTCCAGATCGAGGCGAGGCACTGGCAGATCGAGTAGCTGGATGCAGGGGCAACAGAGCATGGTCAACGCACGCGGTTGGACGAGCGGGGGAGGCGAAGGGCAAAGGAGACGATGCTCGCAGAGGCAAAGCTCGAGCGCGAGCTCGCAGTCAACGGGGGGATGGCACGAAGCAGGGCTTGGTGGCGCCGACGGCAGGGAAGCATGGACCCAGCCGGATCCAGGCGATGCAGAGGGTTGGGGAGGTGCGTCGACAGCTCGGCGTCCTCCAGGCGCGGGCAAGGAGGAGCTCCGACGGTGGAAATCGCAGGAGCAGCTCGAGGCCTCAGGTGCGGGAGGCGCGAACAACGATGAGGATGCAGGGGCGGCTCGGGTAGCACGCGGGGCTGCTGCTGCCGGCCGGCGGCCACCGGTGCGAGGACGGGTGCCCTCGGCGCTTGGGCAGAGGCGAGGTTGGATCGAGAGGAGTGGCTGGGGTTGGTGGGGAGAGATCGACAGGATGCAGAGGAGAGCGCCGGTTGCGTAGGTTCGACGGCGATTGGCCGGTGACTGAAATTGAGGAGAGGTGGGTGGACTGGGAGGGATCCCGATGAAGATGCTGAGTGGGTGGCGGCGGTGCGATGGGAAAGATGGATGGGACAAGGCCCCTAGAATTTAGGGTTGCAGGTTTATATAGTGAGTGGGTCTATATGCAGACTAATGGAAGCCCTTCGATCTAAATCAGACGGCTGAGAAAAATATAGGTTAAGAAGTCCAATAAACAAAACAGAGATGTTTTGTAGATGTTTGGGGATGATCCGGACCCAACGGTGACAACTGTCCGGGTCGGGTTCGGGGAAGTTTCGGACACGCACGCGAGGGGTCGGTACACTGTGCAAAGAGGGGTTTTCGGACTGTGCGATCGCATCGGACGGCTCCGGACGCGAAGAGGGATAGGTGGATGGACTAGATGGGCTGTGCAGAAGGGCTCGAGCTGAGAGAAGAGAAGAGAGAGAGGCCCGGCTACTGTTTCCGGAGAGCGAAAACGCGCGACATTAGACCGGCAGCGGTGCCGCTATAGTTATTCGTTGGGGCATCAAATGGACTCCGAACGTGATGAAATTTGACAGGCGGTCTACCTACACTAAAATAAGACCGCACGCCAACTCTCATCCCATTCTGAGAACATTTTCCGACCACTTATAAAAATAATATTTCGGACGTGCCGCGGGCGCGTGCAAGTGTGGTTGGGCTCGGAACGGACAACGGACGGAACTGGGGGAAACACGGACGGATGCAGGTTTTGAAAACATGATGATGCAATGCAGATGATGACATGGCAAGATGCAACACACAAGCAACGGTCCCGGGGCGTCACAGGTTATTAGCTAAATGGAATAAGCAATCTCTAAATGCTAGGATGAAACCTGGCCCTACTTTTGCTACTTCACCTATCTTTGTTACTGATTAATTATGAATTCTCTGTTGATCTTGATATAATTACTTTGGTTGAATCTGATCCTTTTCATGGTTATGAATCTGAAATTGTTGTGGCACATCTTACTAAATTAAATGATATAGCCACCCTATTCACTAATGATGAGAGATCTCGCTACTTTTATATCCTCAAAATATTTCCGTTCTCATTAAAGGGTGATGCTAAGACATGGTTTAAGTCTCTTGATCCTGGTTGTGTGCGTAGTCCCCAGGATATGATTTACTACTTCTCTGCTAAATATTTCCCTGCTCATAAGAAACAAGCTGCTTTAAAGGAAATATACAACTTTGTGCAAATTAAAGAAGAGAGTCTCCCACAATCTTGGGGGAGGCTTCTCAAGTTACTTAATGCTTTGCCTGATCATCCTCTTAAGAAAAATGAAATACTTGATATCTTTTATAATGGACTAACCGATGCTTCCAGAGATTGCCTGGATAGTTGTGCTCGTTCTCTTTTCACGGAAAGAACACCGGATGAAGCTGAAATCCTATTGAACAATATGTTGACAAATGAAAATAATTGGGCACCTCCTGAGCCAGCTCCTGCTCCAATTAATGAGCCTATTCCTAAACCAACTCCAAAGAAGAGAGGTGTTCTATTTCTCAGTCCCGAAGATATGCAAGAGGCAAAGAAATCTATGAAAGAAAAAGGTATTAAAGCTGAAGATGTTAAGAATTTACCTCCTATTGAAGAAACATATGATCTTAATCCTTTATTTATTGAAGAACCTCCAGACCTCGATAACCCGACACAGGTAGTAAAGGTAAATTCTCTCTATAGATATGATAAAGCTGAAATCCCTCCTACTAAAATTGCTAGTCAGTGCTTGGATGAGTTTGATAATTTTATGTTTAAGCAAGAAGACTTCAATGCTTATTTTGGTAGACAATTAAAACAAGATGCTGATATGATTAAGTACTTGGGTGATTATATGGCTAATATTAGAGGTGAACTTAAACTTGTTAGCAAACATGCCTCTATGGTTACCACTCAAGTAGAACAAGTACTTAAAGATCAAAAAGAATTGCTCGATGAGATGAATAATAAGAAAAATGATTATGTTGTTAGAGTGGCTACTAGAACTAGTAGAATGACTCAAGAACCTTTGTATCCTGAAGGTCACCCTAAGAGAATTGAGCAAGATTCTCACAGAAATAAAATTGATGCACCTAGTTCTTCTAAAAGGAAGAAAAAGAAGAATGATAGAACCGTGCAAACTTCTAGTGAACCTATTACTGAACTACCTGATAATCCAAATGATATCTCTATTTCTGATGCTGAAACACAATATGGCAATGAACATGAACCTAGTGATAATGATAATAATAATAATGTTCATGATGATGCTCAACCTAGTAATGATAATGATGTAGAAATTGAACCTACTGTTGATCTTGATAACCCACAACCAAAGAATCAACGTTATGATAAGAGAAACTTTGTTGCTAGGAAACATGGTAAAGAAAAAGAACCTTGGGTTCAGAAACCCATGCCTTTTCCTCCCAAACCATCCAAGAAAATGGATGATGAGGATTTTGAGCGCTTTACTGAAATGATTAGACCTATCTTTTTGCGTATGCGATTGACTGATATGCTCAAACTGAATCCTTATGCTAAATACATGAAAGATATTGTTACAAATAAAAGAAAGATACTAGAAGCTGAAATTTCCACCATGCTTGCTAATTATACGTTTAAGGGTGGAATACCAAAGGAACTTGGAGATCCAGGAGTACCTACTATACCATGCTCCATTAAAAGAAACTATATTAAAACTGCTTTACGTGATCTTGGAGCCGGTGTTAGTGTTATGCCTCTCTCTTTATATCGTAGACTTGACTTGAATAAGTTGACACCTACCGAAATATCTTTGCAAATGGCTAATAAATCAACTGCTATACCTGTCGGTATTTGTGAGGATGTGCCCGTTGTGGTTTCAAACGTTACTATTTTAACGGACTTTGTTATTCTTGATATTCCCGAGGACGATAGTATGTCTATTATTCTTGGAAGACCTTTTCTTAATACTGCAAGGGCTGTTATTGATTGCAACAAAGGTAATGTCACTTTTCATGTTAATGGTAATGAGCATACGGTACACTTTCCGAGGAAACAACCTCAAGTTCATACTATCAATTCTATCGGAAAAATTCCATCGATTATATTTGGAGGTTTTGAATTTCCTCTTCCTACTGTCAAGAAGAAATATGATATACTTATTATTGGGGATGTGTATATCCCCATTGAGGTAACCTAGTGTTATTCGAAATTTCTCCGGTTTCATGTTAATTGGAATGAGTTTGTTAACAAGACCTGATCAACCTTGTTAGTGGATTCCTTTTGACGAGCATGAGATGGATGAAACTAGAAGCACAACCTTCTGTACCCTCTCTATACT
The DNA here is from genome assembly GCF_003073215.2 of Triticum urartu. Classification (NCBI taxonomy): domain Eukaryota; kingdom Viridiplantae; phylum Streptophyta; class Magnoliopsida; order Poales; family Poaceae; genus Triticum; species Triticum urartu. The sequence goes on from NC_053028.1 coordinate 222,731,237, forward strand.
TTCTGTTATTTAGTTGAAATAAAGTAAAAATAGTATTTTTCTGTCTGTTTCCTGACTTATCCGTACAATATAAAAATATCCCAAAAATAAAAGTCCTCAGAATGACATGCCAATTTAATATGATTTTTTCGGGAATATTTGAGGATTTATGTGCAAAAATTACCGCGGGGGGGAGCTGCCACCTGGTCACGAGGGTGGAGGGCGCGCCCTACCCCCCTGGGTGCGCCCCCCTGCCTCATGGGCCCACGGTGGCCCTCCTCCACTTATTCCTGCACCCATCCTCTTCTTCTTCCTCCCACAAACACGAAAAACCAACTCAAGCACGAGTTCCATCCCCCTTTGCTGTAATTTTCGATCTCCTTGCTCAAAGCACCTCTCACAAAACTGCTTGGGGAGATTGTTCCTTGGTATGTGACTCCTCCATTGGTCCAATTAGTTTTTGTTCTAGTGCTTTATTCATTGCAAATTTTTGCTACTTAGGTGACCCTGTCCTTGAGCTTGCATGTCAAATTTATATGGTCAAAAGTAGTTTTGATGCATGATATAGGCTCTAGGCACTTGTAGGAGTAGTTGCTATCAATATTATTGAGTTTGGTTTACTTTTATTTTGAAGTTACTAAAAATTTCAGAATTTTTCAGAAAATGATGAGGAGATTATTGAGGGGCTCATCGAGCCAAAGCTCGAAGGAAAAGGCACCGAAGCCTAAGTATAATTTGCCGCGCACCGCAGAGGTTTGGGTGTGTGAATGGCCTTCTGAGGATTTCTTGAGAGCAACCGGGATTTATGAAGATTTTCATGAATTGGCTCATAACGCAGGCCTCACCGCTTTCCTCCACGACCAATGCGATCAGTATCTCTTACTCACAAATACCTTTGTGCAAAATTTTCATTTTCATTCTAGGAACTCACCACCTACTATCGCATAAGGAAGGCACCGAAGCATAAGGAGATGTCACTTTATGATTTTTGTCGGATTTGTTTAGTCCCTTTTGAGGGCAAGACAGAAGAACCACATCGTGATGATGTGGAGGGATTTATTGATACTATCACTGTAGGGGAAACTAGGAAGTTTTCTGATGCACGAATCACTAGCATACATTTTCCTGTCTTATGTTACTTTGCATTGTTTGCTAGTCGTTGCTTAATTGGACGCGGAAACTGTGGAAACCTTAGTATCCCTGATATTATTATTTTGCTCCAAGGTTTATACAGTGATAACACTTTTAGTATGGGCGGTATTATTGCTAAACGGTTAAGTCTGAACCGTACAAAGGGCCCCATCTTTGGAGGCATCTATGCTACACGCCTAGCTGCACATTTTAACATACCTATTAGGCATGCTAAGAAGAAACAAAAAGTGATGCATCATGTTTATCTAGATTATAAAAGTATGGTGGCACATGATTTTATTATTAAGAATAGGGCAGGAGAGCTTAAATATCAATTGTTCTTTAATAAACATCATCCCGAGACTATTATCTTGCCTGCTCCTTCTTTGTTTGATTTGACTGTAGGCACGTGCCTTGTTCCGTTGACGGCTATCCACACCTACCGGAACCCTGCACCAGCCCCGGAACCAGAACCATAAGAGGAGCCTCCACGACAGTCTGTTTATTCTTGGGATCCGGAGATGGCTGTCAGCCAATGGCAGTCAGAGTCTTCTTCATCACAGTACGACCCCAACAACTTTTACTACGGATATCAGCCAGGCCATCCGTGGCCATAGACCAACTTAGGCCAAAAGCCTAAACTTGGGGGAGTACGTATTTCCCACTGACATTACACTTATGTTCACACACACTCATTGCTAGATGTCGGTGCTCTTTTTCATTGTATCATCAATGCTAGTTTATTTTCCTTTTTATGCTTTCTTCTTGTATGTTTAATAAACCTTAAGAAAAACCAAAAAAAATAGTACTAATTTACTTTCCATGCTTGTAGTAGTAATTAAAAAGAAAACCCAAAAATATTTCCCGTTCTTCTTTTGCTTGTTGGGAGCTTTCCCGTGTAAATAGTTTTATTTCTTTTCTTTTCCTTGGGGGTCGATAGGAGAAGACCATAATTAAATTGTTGAAGTGGCTCTTATATGCATTATTGTTGATCTGACAAAAGAGCCCATATTGTTTTGTCTTCTCCTGTTTATTGAATGCTCACGGATTCCAGCTTAGTCCAATGCACGTGCACTCTTATTATTATTCACATCGTTCGGTCGTGCAAGTGAAAGATAATTATGATGATATATGATGGACTGACTAAGATGAGAAAAGCTGGTATGAACTCGACCTCTTTTGTTTTTGCAAATATGATTAGTTCATCGTTCCTGATTCAGCCTATTATGAATAAACATGTTTGCAATGAAAACTAGAGATCATAGTTTCTTGTGCCATGCTTGATTAGCTATGAGTTATAATGGTTTACCTTGCGTGCCAACATGCTATTCAAATGGTTATGATGTGGTATGATAGGGTGGTATCCTCTTTTGAATGATTTAAGTGACTTGACTTGGCACATGTTCACGCATGTAGTTGAAACAAATCAACATAGCCTTCACGATATTTATGTTCATGGTGGATTATATCCTACTCATGTTTGCATCCAATGTTTATTAATTTTAATGCATGTACATGGTTGTTGTCGCTCTCTAGTTGGTCGCTTCCCAGTCTTTTGCTAGCCTTCACCTGTACTAAGCGGGAATACTGCTTGTGCATCCAATCCCTTAAACCCCAAAGTTATTCCAGATGAGTCCACTATACCTTCCTATATGCGGTATCTACCTGCCATTCCAAGTAAATTTGTATGTGCCAAACTCTAAACCTTCAAATAAATATCATTTTTTGTATGCTCGAATAGCTCATGTATCAACTAGGGTTTCCTGTATCTTCCATGCTTGGCGGGTTATTCTCAAGAGGAGTGGACTCCGCTCCTCACTCACGAGAAAATGGCTGGTCACCGGGATGCTCAGTCCCATGCTTTATGCAAACTAAATCAAAATAATTGCGAAACAAAACTCCCCTGGGACTATTGATAGTTGGAGGCACTCGTTGTTTCGAGCAAGCCATGGATTTATGTTTGTTGGTGGAGGGGGAGTATAAACTTCACCATTCTGTTTGGGAACCGCCTATAATGTGTGTAGCATGGAAGATATCGCCATCTCTTGGTTGTTATGTTGACAATGAAAGTATACCGCTCAAAATATTAATTATCTCTATTTCAAAACTGAGCTCTGGCACCTCTACAAATCCCCGCTTCCCTCTGCGAAGGGCCTATCTATTTACTTTTATGTCGAGTCATCACCCTCTTATTAAAAGAACTAGCTGGAGAGCGCAGCTGTCATTTGCATTCATCACTATTAATTTATATTGGGTGTGACTATGATTGGATCTCTTTTACCATGAATTACAATGTCTAGTCAGTCCTTGATCTTTAAAGGTGCTCTGCATTTATGTTTTGCGGTCTCAGAAAGGGCTAGCGAGATACCATCTTGTTATATCATATTATGATTGTTTTGAGAAAGTGTTGTCATCCGATATTTATTATTATGGCTTGCTAGTTGATTATGCTATTGATATGAGTAATCATGAGACCTGAGAATTATTGCAAATGTGGTTAGTTATAATCTTTGCTGAAAACTTGAATGCTAGCTTGACATATTTACAACAACAAGAGCAAATAGAGTTTGTAGAAGTTTTTCTTTATTTCTTTCAGTTTGTCAACTGAATTGCTTGAGGACAAGCAAGGGTTTAAGCTTGGGGGAGTTGATACGTCTCCGTCGTATCTACTTTTCCAAACACTTTTGCCCTTGTTTTGGACTCTAACTTGTATGATTTGAATGGAACTAACCCGGACTGACGCTGTTTTCAGCAGAACTGCCATGATGTTGTTTTACGTGTAGAAAACAAAAGTTCTCGGAATGACCTGAAACTCCACAGAATATCTTACAATAAATAAATAAAAAGCCTCGCCAAAGATGAAGACCAGGGGGCCCACACCCTTTCCACGAGGGTGGGGGCGCCCCCCCTAGGGCGCGCCCCCTACCTCGTGGGCCCCCTGGAGACCTCCCGACTCCAACTCCAACTCTATATATCTGCTTTCGGGGAGAAAAAAATAGAAGAGAAGAAATCATCGTGTTTTACGATACGGTGCCGCCGCCAAGCCCTAAAACCTCTCGGGAGGGCTGATCTGGAGTCCGTTCGGGGCTCCGGAGAGGGGAATCCGTCGCCATCGTCATCATCAACCATCCTCCATCACCAATTTCACGATGCTCACCGCCGTGCGTGAGTAATTCCATCGTAGGCTTGCTGGACGGTGATGGGTTGGATGAGATTTATCATGTAATCGAGTTAGGTCTGTTAGGGTTTGATCCCTAGTATCCACTATGTTCTGAGATTGATGTTGCTATGATTTCAGATCTGAACCTATTATGTTTTCATCAATATATGAGAGTTCTTGATCCTATCTTGCAAGTCTATAGTCACCTATTATGTGTTATGATCCGTTAACCCCGAAGTGACAATAATCGGGATACTTACCGGTGATGACCGTAGTTTGAGGAGTTCATGTATTCACTATGTGCTAATGCTTTGTTCCGGTTCTCTATTAAAAGGAGGCCTTAATATCCCTTAGTTTCCATTAGGACCCCGCTGCCACGGGAGGGTAGGACAAAAGATGTCATGCAAGTTCTTTTCCATAAGCACATATGACTATATTCGGAATACATGCCTACATTACATTGATGAATTGGAGCTAGTTCTGTGTCACCCTATGTTATGACTGTTACATGATGAACCACATCCGACATAATTATCCATCATTGATCCGATGCCTACAAGCTTTCCATATACTGGTTTACGCTTATTTACTTTGTCGTTGCTATTGTTACAATCACTACAAAATACCAAAAACATTACTTTTCTTTCGTTACTCTTTTGATACCGTTACCATCACTATCATATTACTTTGCTACTAAACACTTTGCTGCAGATACTAAGTTTCCAGGTGTGGTTGAATTGACAACTCAGCTGCTAATACTTGAGAATATTCTTTGGCTCCCCTTGTGTTGAATCAATAAATTTGGGTTGGATACTCTACCCTCGAAAGTTGTTGCGATCCCCTATACTTGTGGGTTATCACCCGCAAGCTATGTGGAGCCAACAGAGCATCGCGTCGCCGGCGAACTTCTCGCCGCTGATGTTGCTTGAAGCTACGTCGGTATTTCCCCAAAGAGGAAGGGATAATGTAGCATAGCGACGGTGGGTATTTCCCTCAGATATGAAACCAAGATTATCGAACCAGTAGGAGAACCAAGCAACACAGCGTAAACAACACCTACACACAAATAACAACTACTCTCAACCCGACGTGTAAAGGGGGTTGTCAATCCCTTTCGGGTAGCGACGCCCCAAGATGGGCAAACGGACGTGAGAGAGTTGTAAATATTGATAGATCGAACGCCAAATAAAATAAATTGCAGCAAGGTATTTTTGGATTTAATAGATATGAAAATAAAAAGCAAAGGAAAATGGACAGCAAAGGCAAATAATACGAGAAAGAGACCCGTGGGCCGTAGGTTTCACTAGTGGCTTCTCTCGAGAAAAATAGCAAACGGTGGGTAAACAAATTAGTGTTGGGCAATTGATAGAACTTCAAATACTCATGACGATATCCAGGCAAAGATCATTACATAGGCATCACGTCCAAGATTAGTAGACCGACTCATGCCTGCATCTACTACTATTACTCCACACATCGACTGTTATCCAGCATGCATCTAGTGTATTAAGTTCATGGAGAAACGGAGTAATGCAATAAGAACGATGACATGATGTAGACAAGATCTATCTATGTAGAGATAGACCCCATCGTTTTATCCTTAGTAGCAACGATACATACGTATCGGTTCCCCTTCTGTCACTGGGACCAAGCACCGTAAGATCGAACCCACTACAAAGCACCTCTTCCCATTGCAAGATAAATATATCAATTTGGCCAAACAAAACCCAAATATCAAAGAAGAAATACGAGGCTATAAGCAATCATGCATAAAAGATATCAAAGAAACTCAAATACTTTCATGGATATAAAAAGATAGATCTGATCATAAACTCGAAGTTCGTCCGATCCCAACAAACACACCGCAAAAAGAGTTACATCATATGGATCTCCAAGGGACCATTGTATTGAGAATCAAACGGGAGAGAGGAAACCATCTAGCTACTAACTACGGACCCGAAGGTCTACAAAGAACTACTCACGCATCATCGGAGAGGCACCAATGGAGGTGGTGAACCCCATCCGTGATGGTGTCTAGATTGGATCTGGTGGTTCTGGACTCTGCGGTGGCTGGAATTGATTTTCGTCGACCCTCCTAGGGTTTCTGGAATATTGGGATATTTATAGAGCAAAGAGGTGGTCCGGGGGCACCCGAAGTGGGCACAACCCACCAGGGCGCGCCTGGGCTTCCTGGCGCGCCCTGGTGGGTTGTGCTCTCCTCGGAGCACCCCCAGGCGCAGCATTAGCCCATTAGGTGTCTTCTGGTCCATCAAAAAATCTCTGTAAAGTTTCGTAGCATTTGGACTCCATTTGGTATTGATTTTATGCGATGTAAAAAACATGCAGAAAACAACAACTGGCACTTGGCACCATGTCAATATGTTAGTATCAAAAAATGATATAAAATGACTATAAAATAGTTATAAAACATCCAAGATTGATAATATAACAACATGGAACAATAAAAAATTATACATACATTGGAGATGTATCAGCCGTCGCCGCCCTAGGGGTACGCACCCTCGCCTGGCTACACCGACGACAACACGCATGGTGGATTCAACCCCAACATCACCTTTCCACATGGCCAGCGCGCCTCACCCTCCGGTATGAACCCCGACTAGCACGCTCCCTCACCCGCATTCGCTGGCGTCCAGTACGCCCCGTACAACTACTCGCCGCAGGCGTACATAGCCTCACCGACGCCGCCTCTACGGCGTGGCGCTCTGCCCTTCTCGCAAACCTCGGCATCACATTTCGGCAACCCCGATGCGACTGAAGCCGACATGGACGAGATCATCATGAGCGGCTCGGTCGCCGTAGCCTCCTCCCCCGGGTTCCACGCGCAAGAAGACACAATGTAACCAACCGGTGACACGGACGACGAGCTCGACGACGCCAAGGAGGAGGAGGGAGTGGAGCCGGCGACTGGACGCACATCAAGTCGGCGTTTGGTGAGTGCAAGATTGTCGACCCCTACTTCCCCACCATCCACATGCAGCGCGACTCGAAGGCCATAGCATACCATTGGACCATCATCCAAATGGCGTGCAACAAATGGCATGGGATCGTCGAGGAAATCGTGGCTCGTCCGGAAAGCGGCGTCAACGTCCAGGGTCAGGTATGCACATCCGCCGGTGATACGTCTCCAACGTATCTATAATTTTTGATTGCTCCATGCTATATTATCTACTGTTTTGGACATTATTGGGCTTTATTATCCACTTTTATATTACTTTTGGGACTAACGTATTAACCGGAGGCCCAGCCCAGAATTGCTGTTTTTACCTATTTTAGGGTTTCGAAGAAAAGGAATATCAAACAGAGTCCAAACGGAATGAAACCTTTGGGAACGTGATTTTCTCAACGAACAAGACCCGGGAGACTTGGACCCTAGGTCAAGAAAATAAAGAGGAGGCCACGAGGTAGGGGGCGCGCCCACCCCCACTAGGCACGCCCTCCACCCTCGTGGGCCCTCGGTTGCTCCACCGACGTACTCCTTCCTCCTATATATATCCACGTACCCCCAAATGATCAAAACAGGAGCCAAAACCCAAATTCCACCGCCATAACTTTCTGTATCCACGAGATCCCATCTTGGGGCATGTTCCGGAGCTCCGCCGGAGGGGGCATCGATCAAGGAGGGCTTCTACATCAACACCATAACCCCTTCTATGAAGTGTGAGTAGTTCACCTCAGACCTACGGGTCCATAGTGAGTAGCTAGATGGCTTCTTCTCTCTTTTTGGATCTCAATACAATGTTCTCCCCCTCTCTTGTGGAGATTTATTCGATGTAATCTTCTTTTTGCGGTGTGTTTGTTGAGACCGATGAATTGTGGGTTTATGATCAAGTCTATCTATGAATAATATTTGAATCTTCTCTGAATTCTTTTATGTATGATTGGTTATCTTTGCAAGTCTCTTCGAATTATCGGTTTGGTTTGGCCTACTAGATTGATCTTTCTTGCAATGGGAGAAGTGCTTAGCTTTGAGTTCAATCTTGCAGTGTGCTTTCCCGGTGACAGTAAGGGTAGCAAGGCACGTATTGTATTGTTGCCATCGAGGATAACAAGATGGGGTTTTCTTCATATTGCATGAGTCTATCGCTCTACATCATGTCATCTTGCTTAAGGCGTTACTCTGTTTTTAACTTAATACTCTAGATGCATGCTGGATAGCGGTCGATGAGTGGAATAATAGTAGTAGATGCAGGCAGGAGTCGGTCTACTTGTCTCGGACGTGATGCCTATATACATGATCATACCTAGATATTCTCATTACTATGCTCAATTCTGTCAATTGCTCAACAATAATTTGTTCACTCACCGTAGAATACTTATGCTCTTGAGAGAAGCCACTAGTGAAACCAATGGCCCCCGGGTCTATCTTTATCATATTGATCTCCTACTACTTAGTTATTTCCTTTACTATTTACTTTGCATCTTTTATCATAAAAATACCAAAAAATTATCTTATTATATCTATCAGATCTCACTCTCGTAAGTGGCCCTATAGGGATTGACAACCCCAATTTGCGTTGGTTGCGAGGATTTATTTGTTTTGTGCAGGTGCAAGGGACTCGTGCGTAGCCTCCTACTGGATTGATACCTTGGTTCTCAAAAACTGAGGGAAATACTTATGCTACTTTGCTGCATCATCCCTTCCTCTTCGGGGAAAACCAACGCAGTGCTCAAGAGGTAGCAAGAAGGATTTCTAGCGCCGTTGCCGGGGAGGTCTACGCAAAAGTCAACATACCAAGTACCCATCACATACCCTTATCTCCCGCATTACATTATTTGCCATTTGCCTCTCGTTTTCCTCTCCCTACTTCACCCTTGCCGTTTTATTTGCCCTCTCTCTCTATCCTCCCTCTCTTTCTCTATTTGCCTCTTTTTGTTCGCTTGCTTTTTTTGCTTGTGTGTTAGTTTGCTTGCTTGTCACGATGGCTCAAGATAATACTAAATTGTGTGACTTCACCAATACCAGCAACAATGATTTTATTAGCACTCCGATTGCTCCTCTTACCGATGCTAAATCTTGTCAAATTAATACTGCTTTGCTGAATCTTGTCATGAAAGATCCGTTCTCCGGCCTTCCTAGTGAAGATGCCGCTACCCATCTTAATAGCTTCGTTGATTTATGTGATATGCAAAAGAACAAAGATGTGGATAATAATATTGTTAAATTGAAGCTATTTCCTTTTTCGCTTAGAGATCGTGCTAAAGCTTGGTTTTCGTCTTTGCCTAAAAATAATATTGATTCATGGAACAAGTGCAAAGATGCTTTTATCTCTAAGTATTTTCCTCCCGCTAAGATCATCTCTCTTAGAAATGATATTATGAATTTTAAGCAACTTGATCATGAACATGTTGCACAAGCTTGGGAGAGAATGAAATTAATGATACGTAATTGCCCTACTCATGGTTTAAATTTGTGGATGATTATACAGAACTTTTATGCCGGATTGAATTTTGCTTCTAGAAATCTTTTAGATTCGGTCGCGGGAGGCACTTTTATGTAAATCACTTTAGGAGAAGCTACTAAACTCCTAGATAATATTATGGTTAATTATTCTCAATGGCATACTGAAAGATCTACTAATAAAAAGGTGCATGCGATAAAAGAAATTAATGTCTTGAGTGGAAAGATGGATGAACTTATGAAATTATTTGCTAATAAGAGTGTTTCTTCTGATCCTAATGATATGCCCTTGTCTACTTTGATTGAGAATAATAATGAGTCTATGGATGTGAATTTTGTTGGTAGGAACAATTTTGGTAACAACGCGTATAGAGGAAATTTTAATCCTAGGCCTTATCCTAGTAATCCCTCTAATAATTATGGTAACTCCTACAACAATTCTTATGGAAATTATAATAAGATGCCCTCTGATTTTGAATCTAATATTAAAGAATTTATTACTTCGCAAAAGAATTTTAATGCTATGATTGAAGAAAAATTGCTTAAGATTGATGATTTGGCTAGGAACGTTGATAGAATTGCTCTTGATGTTGATTCTTTGAAACTTAGATCTATTACACCTATGCATGATATCAATGAGTCTCTCAAAACCATGAGAATTTCCATTGATGAGTGCAAAGAAAGAACCGCTAGGATGCGTGCTAAGAAAGATGCTTTTATAAGAGCGTGTTCTTCTAGTTCCTATGAAAACAAAGATGAAGATCTAAAAGTTATTGATGTGTCCCCTATTAAATCTTTGTTTTGCAGTATGAATCTTGATAATGATGGGACGGAATATGATCCACCTTTACCTAGAAGGCGTTCCAAGAATTCGGAATTTGTTGATCTTGATGCTAAATTTGATAAAAGTGGGATTGACGAAATTAAAACCCTAGATGTTGCTAAACCCACTATTATGGATTTCAAGAAATTTAACTATGAAAATTGCTCTTTTATTGATTGTATTTCCTTGTTGCAATCCGTGCTAAATTCTCCTCATGCTTATAGTCAAAATAAAGCGTTTACTAAACATATCGTTGATGCCTTGATGCAATCTTATGAAGAAAAACTTGAATTGGAAGTTTCTATCCCTAGAAAACTTTATGATGAGTGGGAACCAACTATTAAAATTAAAATTAAATATCATGAATGCTATGCTTTATGTGATTTGGGTGCTAGTGTTTCCACGATTCCAAAGACTTTGTGTGATTTGTTAGGTTTCCGTGATTTTGATGATTGCTCTCTAAACTTGCACCTTGAGGATTCCACTATTAAGAAACCTATGGGAAGAATTAATGATGTTCTTATTGTTGCAAATAGGAATTATGTGCCCATAGATTTTATTGTTCTTTACATAGATTGCAATCCTTCATGTCCTATTATTCTTGGTAGACCTTCCCTTAGAACGATTGGTGCAATTATTGATATGAAGAAAGGAAATATTAGATTCCAATTTCCATTAAGGAAAGGCATGGAACACTTTCCTAGAAATAAAATTAAATTACCTTATTAATCTATTATGAGAGCCACTTATGGATTGCCTACCAAAGATGGCAATACCTAGATCTATTCTTGCTTGTTATGCCTAGCTAGGGGCGTTAAACAATAGCACTTGTTGGGAGGCAACCCAATTTTATTTTTATTCCTTGATTTTTTTTCTCCTGTTTAGTAATAAATAATTTATCTAGCCTCTGTTTTGGTTGTCTTTTTTGTGTTTAATTAGTGTTTGTGCCAAGTAGAATCGTTGGGAAGACTTGGGGAAAGTCTTGTTGAACTTGCTGTAAAAAACAGAAATTTTAGCACTCATGAGAACTGGTGTCATTTTTATTTGGAGAGTGATATTTAGTTAATTATTTTTGCAGATGATTAATAGATAAATTCCTCACGTCCAGAAATTTATTTTAGAATTTTTGGGGATCCAGATCTTGCGCTAGCTACAGATTACTATAGACTGTTCTGTTTTTGACAGATTCTGTTTTTCGTGTGTTGTTTGCTTATTTTGATGAATCTATGGCTAGTAAAATAGTTTATAAACCATAGAGAAGTTGGAATACAGGAGGTATAACCCCAATATAAATAAATAATGAGTTCATTACAGTACCTTGAAGTGATCTTTTATTTTCTTTCACTGACGGAGCTCACGAGGTTTTCTACTTTAAGTTTTGTGTTGTGAACTTTTCAAGTTTTGGGTAAAGATTTGATGGATTATAGAACAAGGAGTGGCAAGAGCCTAATCTTGGGGATGCCCATGGCACCCCCAAAATAATCTAAGGACACCTAAAAGCCAAAGCTTGGGGATGCCCCGGAAGGCATCCCCTCTTTTGTCTACTTCTATCGGTAACTTTACTTGGAGCTATATTTTTATTCGCCACATGATATGTGTTTTGCTTGGAGCGTCTTGTATGATTTGAGTCTTTGCTTGTTAGTTTACCACAATCATCCTTTCTGTACACACCTTTTGAGAGAGCCATACATGATTTGGAATTTGTTAGAATACTCTATGTGCTTCGCTTATATCTTTTGAGTTATATAGTTTTGCTCTAGTACTTCACTTATATCTTTTAGAGCACGGTGGTGGATTTGTTTTATAGAAACTATTGATCTCTCATGCTTCACTTAGATTATTTTGAGAGTCTTAATAGCATGGTAATTTGCTTAAAATCCTAATATGCTAGGTATTCAAGATTAGTAAAATTTTCTTAAGAGTGTTTTGAATACTAAGAGAAGTTTGATGCTTGATGATTGTTTTGAGATATGGAGGTAATAATATCAAAGTTGCGCTAGTTGAGTAGTTGTGAAATTGAGAAATACTTGTGTTGAAGTTTGCAAGTCCCGTAGCATGCACGTATGGTAAACGTTATGCAACAAATTTGAAACATGAGGTGTTATTTGATTGTCTTCCTTATGAGTGGCGGTCGGGGACGAGCGATGGTCTTTTCCTACCAATCTATCCCCCTAGGAGTATGAGCGTTGTACCGAGGTTTTTGATGACTTGTAGATTTTTGAAATAAGTATGTGCATTCTTTATGACTAATGTCGAGTCCATGTATTATACGCACTCTCACCCTTCCATCCTTGCTAGCCTCTTCGGTACCGTGCATTGCCCTTTCTCACATTGAGAGTTGACGCAAACTTCTCTGGTGCATCCAAACCCCATGATATGATACGTTCTTTCACACATAAACCTCTTTATATCCTCCTCAAAACAGCCACCATACCTACCTATTATGGCATTTCCAAAGCCATTCCGAGATATATTGCCATGCAACTTTCCATCATTCCGTTCATCATGACACATTCATCATTGTCATATTGCTTAGCATGATCATGTAGTTGACATAGTATTTCTTTCATACATGTCACTCTTGGTCCATTTCATATCCCGGTACACTGCCGGAGGCATTCATATAGAGTCATCTTTTGTTCTAGTATCGATTTGTAATCATTGAGTTGTAAATAAATAGAATGTGATGATCATCATTTTCTAGAACATTGTCCCAAGTGAGGAATAAAAAAAGAGAAAGGCCATAAAAAGAGAAGGCCCAAAAAAAGAAAGGCCATAAAAAACAAAGAAAGGCCCAAAGAAAAAAAAGAAAAAATGAGAGAAAAAGAGAGAAGGGACAATGTTACTATCTTTGCCACACTTGTGCTTCAAAGTAGCACCATAATCTTCATGTTAGAGAGTCTCTTGTTTTGTCACTTTCATATACTAGTGGGAATTTTTTCATTATATAACTTGGCTTGTATATTCCAACAATGGGCCTCCTCAAGTGCCATAGGTCTTCGTGAGCAAGCAAGTTGGATGCACACCCACTTAGTTTCTTTTGTTAAGCTTTCATACATTTATAGCTCTAGTGCGTCCGTTGCATGGCAATCCCTACTCCTTGCATTAACATCAATCGGTGGGCATCTCCATAGCCCATTGATTAGCCTCGTTGATGTGAGACTTTCTCCTCTTTTGTCTTCTCCACATAACCCCCCTCATTATATTCTATTCCATCCATAGTGCTATGTCCATGGCTAGCGCTCATATATTGCGTGAAAGTTTATAGGTTTGAGATTACTAAAGTATGAAACAATTGCTTGGCTTGTCATCGGGGTTGTGCATGATGAGAGCATTCTTGTGTGACGAAAATGAAACATGACTGAACCATATGATTTTGTAGGGATGAACATTCTTTAGCCATGTTATTTTGACAAGACATAATTGCTTAGTTAGTATGCTTGAAGTATTATTATCTTTATGTCAATATAAACTTTTGTCTTGAATCTTTCAGATCTGAATATTCATACCACAATTAAGAAGAATTACATTAAAATTATGCCAAGTAGCACTCCGCATCAAAAATTCTGTTTTTATCATTTACCTACTCGAGGACGAGCAGGAATTAAGCTTGGGGATGCTTGATACGTCTCCAACGTGGCTATAATTTTTGATTGCTCCATGCTATATTATCTACTGTTTTGGACATTAATGGGCTTTATTATCCACTTTTATATTATTTTTGGGACTAACCTATTAACCGGAGGCCCAGCCCAGAATTGTTGTTTTTTTGCCTGTTTTAGGGTTTCGAAGAAAAGGAATATCAAACGGAGTCCAAACAGAATGAAACCTTCGGGAACGTGATTTTCTCAACGAACAAGACCCGGGAGACTTGGACCCTACATCAAGAAAAGAAAGAGGAGGCCACGAGGTAGGGGGGCGCGCGCACCCCCACCAGGCGTGCCCTCCACCCTCGTGGGCCCCCTGTTGCTCCACCGACGTACTCCCTCCTATATATATCCACGTACCCCCAAACGATCAGAACAGGAGCCAAAACCCTAATTCCACCGTCATAACTTTCTGTATCCACGAGATCCCATCTTGGGGCCAGTTCCGGAGCTCCGCCGGAGGGGGCATCGATCACGGAGGGCTTCTACATCAACACCATAGCCCCTCCGATGAAGTGTGAGTAGTTCACCTCAGACCTACGGGTCCATAGTTAGTAGTTAGATGGCTTCTTCTCTCTTTTTGGATCTCAATACAATGTTCTCCCCCTCTCTTATGGAGATCTATTCGATGTAATCTTCTTTTTGCAGTGTGTTTGTTGAGACCGATGAATTGTGGGTTTATAATCAAGTCTATCTATGAATAATATTTGAATCTTCTCTGAATTCTTTTATGTATGATTGGTTATCTTTGCAAGTCTCTTTGAATTATCAGTTTGGTTTGGCCTACTAGATTGATCTTTCTTGCAATGGGAGAAGTGCTTAGCTTTGGGTTCAATCTTGCGGTGTGTTTCCCGGTGACAGTAAGGGCAGCAAGGCACGTATTGTATTGTTGCCATCGAGGATAACAAGATGGGGTTTTCTTCATATTGCATGAGTTTATCGCTCTACATCATGTCATCTTGCTTAAGGCGTTACTCTGTTTTTAACTTAATACTCTAGATGCATGCTGGATAGCGGTCGATGAATGGAGTAATAGTAGTAGATGCAGGAAGGAGTCGGTCTACTTGTCTCGGATGTGATGCCTATATACATGATCATACCTAGATATTCTCATAACTATGCTCAATTCTGTCAATTGCTCAACAGTAATTTGTTCACCCACCGTAGAATAATTATGCTCTTGAGAGAAGCCACTAGTGAAACCTATGGCCCCCGGGTCTATCTTTATCATATTGATCTCCTACTACTTAGTTATTTCCTTTGCTATTTACTTTGCCTTTATTTTACTTTGCATCTTTTATCATAAAAATACCAAAAATATTATCTTACCATATCTATCAGATCTCACTCTCGTAAGTGGCCCTATAGGGATTGACAACCCCTATTTGCGTTGGTTGCGAGGATTTATTTGTTTTGTGCAGGTGCGAGGGACTCGCGCGTAGCCTCCTACTGGATTGATACCTTGGTTCTCAAAAACTGAGGGAAATACTTACGCTACTTTGTTGCATCATCCCTTCCTCTTCGGGGAAAACCAACGCAGTGCTCAAGAGGTAGCAGCCGGTTCTTGCCTCTTTTCACCGTGCACGTCGCCGACACTTGTTCTTCCGCCGTAGATGGTTCGAATGTTCACCATGTTCCGCCAGGATAGCAACGACCAAGAATTCAAGTACCTCCACGGGTTCACCCGGATCGAGAAGTGGATGGATGTCCGGCGCACTCTCGCCAAGGCCAAGGAGACGTACAAGCCGGACGCGCCCGCGCCTGGGCGGCGAATGGGCGGCCTGACGGCAATAAAAGGGCCAAGACGGCGAAGGACGCCGCACCGGCTGCCGAGCGGCTGCAATCGTCGATCGAGCCATGCATTGCCGACGCCAAGAACCACGCCGCCAAGAGGGAGGAGAATCCGAGACGCGTTGGTCGGCATTGATGACAAAGCAGGACGTGAAGCTCGACCTACTCCGGACCAACGTCGGCGCGAAGAAGAGGAACACCGACCTGGCGTTCTTGATGGGGCGGACATGTCGACCCGAAGAAGGACGTAGCGCACGTTCACATCCACTGTGTACGAAGTTAACAGACGACGCGACCTTATACTTTGACCACTAGAATGGTGTCAATTTGTCCAGAGACGACCCAATGCTGAATCACTCTCTATCTGATCGCAACAGACCAATAAAATCGTAGCTTTACCCCGTTATAATGTTCTTCGCATTTGCTGTATCCTCATTTCCAAGATCAGTTACCGTGCACGTTGATGATGGTCCGTCATGATAGTACAGACTAACAAATGGGTGGACCGATAGACATGGGGTCGCGTGGTGGTTGATGAGATTCGTATGTCGGCGAACGCGCATCCGGAGTCGGATCGCTGTGAATAGCTTTGCCGCCTATACATACTGCTGATGCCCTGCTCGACATGTACTTGGGCCAGGCCATATTTTTCTATTCTCACATTGGCCATGAAATTTAGTCGATGGTTAGTACACAACTTTTTTTAATTACAGTTATTATGCTAATTGATAGTCCGTACTATGGCACTATCCTCTTGTGCACAGGAAAATAGATCCGGCAGACCAGACCTGAGCTCGAGGGCAGGCTTCAAGCGTCGTAGCCCAGGGTTCAGCGCGGTTCCATCGTGGGTGCTAGTAAACTTCGGGTCGACCTCTCCGGCTCCACGGATCGACCGAACCGCTCAAGTATGTTTGGATCCTGCCAACTGGGCATGGTGGATTCGCGCTATGTGACAGCCGTTGATCGCCGAACCTTCGGAGGGGCGAGCAGGGGGGAACTGGATCGGCAGCTAAAGGGTCACCACACCAGCGCCAGCACTCCGACCGCAAATCACACCAGGTGCATCGCGAGGGGCGCGGGGAGGACGCCAGTTATATAGACGGCGCGTAAAAGCGAGTGGGGGATGCTCTAATAGGTGGACGGCTATTTCAACGCAATTAGGCGCTCTTCATATTCCAAGAGAGTTGTTTCTGTTCTTTTCTTAGTTTCTTGGATTTTCTATTCTTTTTTCGGAGATGATTAAAGAAGCTTTTATCCATTGGAGACAATAACTATTCTACCCTATGTCAATACAGACGTCATATTTATGCTTACATCAAATTTATAGACCCATTATGTCCAGGCATGATTCTTCATGGAAGCCATTATCCACTTTGGCGACGATTCGCCATGACACCAAACAGCGGACAGGTCATGACGTCTTCCGCCCTACGATGATTAGCGAGCTTCCTATTGTGCCTCGAGTCTGGGATTAATTATCGACTCACTCTCCTAATGAGAAGTGACACAATTCTTCGATTAAGCATTGCAGCTGGTGCAGGGACAAGATATACCTCATGAGACGCATAAAACACGATGCAGGCCTTTCGATAACAGGCAGCAGGACAGGAGAAGGTATCGAGCACCCGGTTCGTCCTATACGTTTGCTCATCAACGGTCTGTCGCACCCGATACGTCCATCTAACGCGTATCCAGGAGGCGTAGGTGAACATAAGTGACTCGAGGGTGCCTTATTATCGGTAGTGTCAATGATGGGCCGCATGCGGACAATCGAGAGAGTGTACCTAGTATTATACTTGGTCATACATATATTTATCAATAACAACAGCACGATCGCAAGAATTCGGCTGGACGTCACAGGAAGTGTTGCCCGGGACCTAGATCGTTACATCTAACTCTCTTGTAGCTGCTTTAGTGTCATGTCTCGTCATTTTCAAGAGAGTCTAAAGGGGTTGATGCAACGATGCGCTGACTCTCTTGCTTGCGTTTACAGCGGCTTCAAATCGGCGGAAGAAGTTCCTGGAGTTATGGGCAAGAACTCCGCGGATTGCGCATAATAGTCATCGAGACTGTTCGGATGAAGTAATTGGCCTGTTTGACGGATAGACTTGCAGGAGACGAGCACACCGGGCGTCACCCCCATTTAAGACGCTTAAGAGATAGACGACACACTTTGTATGATGGTTGGAATAAGTATTTCCATCGATGGCCATGATCAATCTTTTTGTTCTAATCTCCTCAGTTTCATTATGGGGGATACTTTTGAAGTCACACTTGGACCAGTACTAGTCGGCTTCTATTCAACATCCGGCGGGCCGCGCACAACCCAATCGTCTGTTACTGTAGAGCAGCCTCAGAATGGGATCCAGTTGCAAACCAATCTGGGTTATTGGTGAGGACACTAGCATCCCCTACACATCTTAGTTTATGTCCCGGATTTGGTATTGGTGCTTGCATTTTTTGGATTTATTTCAGATCTTTCGGCGATATGGGTTCAGTAAAAGAAGACGTTTCCATCGACTACGAAACATCGTCAATTTCAAGATGATGTGTCGACTTAGTCTCTCAAAGGTGCTCATATGGATACAAGTGCATGCATGTGTGCATTCATAGGGGTGCGTGTATGTGAACGACTTCGATTGTATTATGTTTTAAAAACAAAGGGTCGAGCTAAGCTAAGAGTATCTACCGTCAGACTTTAAAGAGTTCCCCCCCCCCCCCTCCCCCTAAATATCATGTGAATGTGCTTGGGCACGTCCGCGGCTTAAATCTGCTCTTTCACAAACGGATACATCATTATCAACTCATCAAATTCATACAATTATATGCAACGTAAACCTAGTCTAAATCTTCAATAACGCTCGTTCGCTTTCAAGTCCATGTTCCCGTATGTGTCTGTGTCCATGTCCAGCTAGCGCGAGACCCGCGAAGTGAAGGTCCGGTCGCCGGAGAGGTAGAGTAGGACATGGGACACAAGGCGCCACTATCTCTCATACCCTACTCTTTCTCGTCAAAGTCCATGGCCTCGACGTCACCGGTGGAGGTGAGGTCCACGATAGACCCTTCTTTGTCGGAGCCCAACACCTCGACGACTTGGTTGTTGTACCAGCGGTTGCCGGCTACCCGTCCCGGCTCTGCGGCGACGTGGGACTTCGCCTCCGTGGCCTCGTCCACGAGGGCTGCAGTGGCATCATGCGTCCTCTCACTAGCATTGCGCGCACGCCACGCCATTTAAAGGGGCGGGACGGGACAATGCATGTTGTTGTTTACCTCTGACTCGAAACCCAACGACGCGGGAAAGATGCGCCACTGAAGGGGTCGTGCCATCGCCCAACATTGGGGCGCCAGACGAACCGCACCACTCCCGGCCAGGCAACGGTGAAGCGCCTCCCACCGTGTCCAAGCGTCATTCGGCGGGCGAAATGGATTCCCCTCGGGTCGAGTCCGACCGCAGTCAGGCGGACTCCTCCTGGGAGCGATGGAGAGTCGTGCAAACTACCATCTCATTCTTGGGCCCGCATGGGATGAGGTCCCAGTGCGCAGATCGTGAGAACTCAGAGTCGAATCCACTGCACATCATGTTGGATATCACCGGAAGGGAGCTTGGGGGCGGAGTGAAGTGGAGTGACTAGGGTTTGGTCCGGGATGAGGATGAGGATGAATATATGAGGGGTCAGGGTGGGCCAGATCCGACGGGACGGACGTGCCTGGGTCTTGCCACATTTGAGATGGATATAAATGGTGCCTGTCAACCCGGACGTATAGGGCCGGTTTGGGCCCAACTCCTATTTGGCGGCCTCGGTGCTGGTTATAGTGTATTCCACAAACCGACAACCCCCCCCCCCCCATCCAGGGCTCAACTATTTACTTTCTCTTTTCTTGTACTAGGACATTGCCCGTACGTTGCAACGGGGCATACATATTTTAATGGTAAACAACAATCTTATGAAGAAATACCACATTCTAATTTCTCATGCACATCAAGCAGCATCAAAGCACGCACCTCCGAGAAAGCTCTTCGGACAAACCCACATACATGCAACATCAAAGTTAGAAAAAATAGTGAATGAATTATGACACACACACACACACATTGTAGTGAAATCTAATAGTGATTACTCATAGCCATATTTCTTAACTTATGCATTACCAGGAGGGCACTTAATTAGTTCCTGAAGGCACTTCGATGTAGTTTCATTGGCAGGCACAACAATGACCACAACATTCTTTCAACCAACTTGAATAACCACATTGCATAATGTCATCCATTCTTCCCGAAGGCACTTAGATGTAGTTTCATTGGAAGGCACAACAATGACCACAACATTCTTTCAACCAGCTTCAATAACCATGTTGCATAATGGCATTCATTCTTCCATCTAGCAAGTGTGTGGAAAACACTAAGCTCAATACTACATTATATGGTATTTGATAAACCCAGTTATGAACATGGAACATAAAATTTGACCTTTTACAGTTGTTCCGAAATGGATCTAAGTAGAAACATCACTTTTTCTTGGAATGGATGTAAAATTCATATTACAACAATCCTCTAATTTCCTAAATGGACATGCATAGACCAGTAAACATTTTTTGCTTCCCTAGGAAATCTTCCTGAATTGTTTCTTATATGTCCATTCCTCCTAATCTCCGGTTTTGTACAAAGCTCTTCCATCAAACTGCACAAAACAGAAAAATAAAGAAGACAATTGCATGATCAACATAAATCGTGTGTTCTAATGGAAAGAAATGTAATGCAGCCATATAATTGTATGCTTATTATAGTACAAGTTGTAATATAGGTTGACCAAAATGCAAGTTTCAAGAGCCTGGATTAGCATCCTTTAACCACTATACGTACTAACCTAAATTAATTTATCAATGTTCATGCACATAGAGCAAATTATGTTGCCCACTATAGGGTAGGAAATTAAAGATGAACATTGATTAGAGTGTGACTGACATGTCGACATGATCCTGCAAAGTTTGAAATTAATTGCATAGATATTGCTGATCCTAGATTAAATTACAACCAAAAGGTGGAATACAAGTAGAGGAAAACAAGTATGTGATTGAGCAAATGAAGACAAGTGGATCTGGGCACGGCCCGCCCGTCAGCCGTTGGGAGATCGATGACCTACACGGATAGATTAGATCAAAAACAGTGGAAGGGGCACAACATGCAGAGGGATCAGTAACTACGTCCCTGGTCATGGAGATTGACAACATAGAAAAATAATAATAATAATAATAATAATAATAATAATAATAATAATAATAATAATAATAATAATAATAATAATGGGAGTGTACCATGGGGTGCAGGTGCGAAAGACATTGGTGGCGCACTTGTGCGTCCTGCTTAGCTCCTCTCGGCACTCGTCCTCGCCGAGGACCACTAGCACCTTGGCGTCTCCTCACAACGCCTCCTGGTGCCAAGCTCTAGCAGGAGATCCTCCTCCGCCTCGTGAGCAAACAGGTAATTCAATGGCAATTCCTAGGAGGGCTATGAAATCAATTAAGAGATGGTTCAGGTGGAGAGATTAATTGGTGAATCTGTAGGCGGAGAGGGCTCCGACGACCGCCGTATATTCTCCTTGGCCCTGTGACGTGCTGCCCTTGTCTTTCTGATCAATCGCCATCCTGCTGCGCCGTCGCGGACGAAGATGACGATTTTCCTGGAGAATGGGATTTTATAGATTTGGATTTGGTAGGATTGCTTTGAGATCAGTCACGGGAGAGGATTCATCTGGTGGAACGTATGACCCGGGTCGTATCAGATTTTTTTCGAGACATCCTATACCGTTATACACGTAGTAATTAGTGAGCGTTAATTAATGCCCTTCCTTCGCTGTCGTTGTCTTTCTGATCCGATTCCCTTTTAATTCCAGAACCCTGTAGTTACGCGACTCTTTTTTGCCACGAATCAAGGAAAGGTTGCTTGCAATTTTTGTCTCATCCGCTTGTCGAGCACCTACCTTGCCCTGTCATTCAATATGTCGATGATACTTTTATTATTTGCAAGGCCAATTCCACTGCTGCTTAAAACCTTATCTCGACTCTTCAAGTGTTTTCCGCTTCAATGGGCCTACACATCAACTTTGATAAAAGTACTTTCGTGCCTATTCATGTCGAACACGATCTGGCAACCCTTTTAGCCAGTATACTAGGGTGCTCCATCTCCTACTTCCCTCAAACTTATTTAGGCCTTCCTCTATCCTCCCACAAATTAAACCTTTCGTCCTTCCACCCAATCATTGCTAAGGAGGACAAAAAGCTTGCGGGTTGGCGAGGCAAGCTTCTCTCTATAGACGGCAGGGTTGTTCTTGTTCGCGCATCCTTTAGGTCTCTCCTTACTCACGCTATGTCCGCCTTGCTTCTTCCCTCTGGGACTATCAAAGCCTTTGACAAGCGTTGTCGTGCCTTCTTTTGGGCTGGCCAAGAAAAAGTCAACGGTGGGCAATGCAAGGTTGCATGGGAGACCATTTGTGCTCCATTCTCCAAAGGGGGTCTCGGCTATACCTGTTTGCGCTCTCAAAACCTATGTCTCCTTTTCAAACATCTAGCAAAAATTCACTGCCCAAACTCTTCCCCCTGGGAGTCCAGGATGGCATCATTATATGGCTGGTCCAATAACCGTGACCTTGGTGACGCCTCTCCTCTTGATTCCTTGGTTTGGAAAGACCTCTCTAAAGGTTTGAATTTATAGAGTGATATCTCCAAAGTTTATGTTGGAAACGGCGCTGCCACTGCTTTTTGGCTTGACGTATGGTTGACCGACAATACGCTTGCTGTTCGATTCCCTGCTATTTTCTCTCACTCTACTAGGCCGAATGCTTCGGTGGCTAGGGTTCTAGGTGATCCGGTTTTGTGTTTGGACCTTCGCCCCAGGATTTCCTCGATTGCGGAACAAGAACTTTCCGCACTGCGTGTTATGATTGCCACTGTAACTCTGAACCCTTTAGTGGCTGACCGTCGTGTTGGACGTATCGACAACAAGCCGATCTCGGCAAGAACAGCATATGCTTCTGTGTTTGCAGCTAGGCCGGAGGACAGGTACGTCACGGCTACTTGGAAGAACTATGCTCCAAATAGGTGTCGGTTGTTCACTTGGCTAGCCTTCCGGGACAGACTATTTACAAATGATCGGCGTTTCCGGCATGGGATGTCAAGCTCCGATACTTGCCCATTTTGCGATGAGCCAGAAACCACAAGTCACTTACTGTTGAACTGCCACTCCATCAAGTTGCTTTGGGACAATCTTCTTCTTCTTCGTCCTCCAGAAGTCGAACATATTCAAGATATTTGGTCTAATCCCTCAATTGATAAAGTTCGCTCTACAGTTATCATTGCCATTCTTTGGTCTATTTGGATGCGGAGAAATGCTATGGTCTTCCGTGCTCACGATGAGGGTCTGTATGTCACTCTACGACGATCTGGAGAGGATCTTGTGTTTTGGTCTAATCGCTGCAAAAATGCGGTCAAGCAGACCCTTCTAAAGGACTGGGGTTCCATGTTGTATCACTTATCTGCGAGAATTTAGCTTATCATCTGCCATTTGTTGGGGGCTGACCCCTTGTAATCTTTCTTTTCTTCACCCTATGTAACTACCTGAATGTTTTCATCTCTCCCTGGCTAATATAAGTTCAGGCTGGCGTAAGCCCGCCGTAGTTTCCGTAAAAAAACGAAACACTATGTTCCTTTTAGGTACTAGAGATAGAGACTAGAGACTAGAGATTAACTCTCGACCACTTGGTTTAGTTCCAATCGATGTAACCAACAAGGAAAGCTCACTTGTTGTGCCTAGTCATTTTTTCCTTCTAGTTGTCTGTGTTTTATGTTTCTTTTTCATTTCACTAGAACAATGCCGCCGTGTGTTGCAACATGATATAAATATTCTAGTACGTTATCTTGTGATTTACCTGTCAATAATAATACAATTGTGTAAATAAATGTTCATCAAATTCTGACTGTGAATTACCTTATATTTTGATTAGAAGTTTGGTAATTAAAATGAAATTGGTTCAGAAGGTAAGTAAATTAAGGTGATTGATTATCATATACATGAAAGGTTGGATGAAGGCATGATGGGAAGAAAGATGAAATGGGAACCTTACATTTTTTTAAGTAGTATATAGAGATTTTGTTTGGCCGTTTTTCCTTTGGTTTATTTATCATTATTTTCTTTTTTCCTTTTTGTATGTTCTTTTCTTTTTCATTTACTTAAATTCATGATTTTCTAAAATTGTGAATTTGTTTTTCAAATCCATGAATATTTTCTTTAATTTGTGAACTTTTTTTGAATCCATGAACTTTTTTTAATCTTTTTTCAAACATGTGAATGTTTTTCAATTTCACAAAAAATCAAAATCATGATTTTTTGTCAAATTATTTTCAAATCAATGATTTTTTTTCAAATTCATGATTATTTTTGTCAAAATTGTGTTTTTTCAAATCAATGAACTTTTTTCCAAATTCATGTATTTTTTTAGAAAAACATGATTTTTTTCAATTTCAACAACTTTTTTAAAACTTGCAAACTTTTATTTAATCCATGAATATGTTTTTGAATTTTCAAAACCAACAACTGGTTTTTTACTTCACAAATTAGTAGAGAAGAGAAAAGCAAGAAAATACAGCAAGCAAATGAAAACAAAAGTCGAGGCACTTGCAATTTTTTTTGAACACAGTACAGACGCAAGCGCTCATATACACACACATACACTCACCCCTATGAACGCACACACGCACACCCTACTTCTATGAGCACCTTCGCAAGACTGAGCCGGCATATCATCTTGAAATTTACGAAGTCATCGTAGGCACCTCATCGTCGACGGAAACGTCTCCTCCCACTTAATGCGCATTGCCGAAAATCCTGAAATATATCTAGGAATAAATGCGAGTACCAGGACTTGAACCCTGATGGGCTGGGGATACTACAGTCCCTCTAACCATCCAACCACAGGTTGGTTCGCAAGGTACTTGCAACTGACGACCACAAGCGGTTAACATGAAGCAAAGGAGTGAGGTACTTGGGCTGCGGCCCACTAAGGCGCGCATGAGAGCCAACATTTCTTTCTAAGGTGCACAAAAGGACCCCTAAAAAAAGCCTAAAAAGGTGCACAAAGGTTAGCTAGCCGCCACCCTTGGATCTAGAGAGAGGAGCTATAGAGGGTGACCTATCAACTCGCATCATCAGGCATTATATTTTAGAAATGCTAAAAATCTGACGGCGAGTTTTTGACATTTCTGATAGACCAAAGGGGGTGCTGTTATTGAGGGAATGTTTGTTTTCAGGGACTTTTTCATGTAGGGACTATAAAAAGTCCCTCTTAAAGACTTTTTTTACCAAACGGGAGGGACTTTTTAGGGACTAAACTAGCCATTTGAGACTAAATGAAGAAGACTCTTAAGAAGAGTCTTTTTGGAACTTTTCCAACAATGTCCCTTCATGCACCCATTGGCCCGCCACCCCATGGTATTGTTTAATTGTTATTTTTCTATATACTAGGGGCAACATGGTCATTTAATAACCTCTAGGAAGGGACTAGGGACTTTTTAGTCTCTGGAAACAAACAAGGAGGGACTTTTTAGGGACTAGAGACTTTTTAGTTGAGACTAGAAAAAGTTCTAGGAATAGAGAACCAAACACCACCTGAATTACATAGACACAACACGTGATTTCAGCGCATTGATCGCACAGTAACGGATCACAAATGGCTCTCTTCTTGCAGCTGACTCATATCCGAGGACTTGACGCGTTGTGAATTGTGACGGCGACAAGTGATGGAGCGATGAGTGGAAGATAAGTTCTTTGCTTTGTTTTGACCCGGACACGAAGATAAGGTTTTTTGCTTTGTTTTGACCTGGACACAAAGATAAGTTTTTGCTTTGTTTGACCTGGACACGAAGATAAGTTTGATCTCTACAACCCAAGTGCATGCGTCTTTTTCTTTGAAATGTCTCGAGGAGCGGAACAGAATGCAACTGTGGATTGTGTGACGCAGCAGGATGGGAGAGGCAGAACAGAAGTCTCCTTTTCTCTTCCCGGGGTTTCAGAAGACTATTCCGAGTTTTGTTCAGAGAAGGCAAGCGCATCTTTGAACAATCCTGTTGGGATAAGCACCATCTCGGGCTAGTACATCTCATCTGTGCAGAGAAGCATCTTCCAAGGTGTCGCAGTTCAGTCGTTTAAAGTACAGGTGGCCGTGAGAATTGTGGTTGGATTGGATTGGTTATCTGCTACTCCACTATTTCCGTGAGAAAGAATGTGAACTAGAGTAGATGGAAACGCGCGCTATGCTGCGCCATTTTTCATTGCTGTGGAATAATTTTTTATCTGTCAAATTGTTATTTTTCATTTGTACATCCACTGTTTTGGTTAATGACAACGACATGTGTATTTTTTTCTCGCATTGCAAAAGCAATTATGCATGCGGCATGAAGGAAACTGCTTGCATGATAATTTACTGAAATATGAACTAATCAGAATTATTCCGTCTTCTTTGAACCTTTGATCGCAGATAACAACCTTCTTGGTTTCACAACTGGTGTAGACCAAACTCTATATATTGCCCATTTTGATTCTTGAACATAAATAGGAAATGAACGGAAAAAAACGAAATAGTAGAGAAACAATTCAACATTTCCTACGAATAAATCACAAACTTTGGCACATGGAGTCCTATCATTCATCCACCGCATCTGTAACCTGATAGCCAAAGAAACCGGAGTACCAACCAAAGTAAAATCTTCCACCTTATACACATTTACAACCGCAACATTCGGCTGATTAGGTTGCGGCTTGAGAAGACAGGTAAGAACATGATCCATTTATGCTCTA
Source organism: Triticum urartu (assembly GCF_003073215.2). Classification (NCBI taxonomy): domain Eukaryota; kingdom Viridiplantae; phylum Streptophyta; class Magnoliopsida; order Poales; family Poaceae; genus Triticum; species Triticum urartu. Next base: position 222,758,036 of record NC_053028.1, read on the forward strand.
TCTTTTGGTCTTGGGACCTTGATTTCCCCTTCTGCAAGTTCCTTCCAGAATTGAGAAATCTGAAGAATGGTGAAATTACCACTTTATGAAAGATCTCAAAAAATTGCATGAAAGAAAATACTGGCCTCAACAAGAGCTTGTGGCAGCACTTCCTTACACTTGTGCTGCAACGCTCTTGCAACATAAGACCAACAACGATTAAGCATTTTAGAAGATCTTGTCGTATATCCAAGACAAAACACACAGGGAAACACTAACTTCAGTACAAAATCTTGTCGTATATCCTCGTCCCTTCCGCTCTCATCATTTTCCTGACCCAAAGCCAAACATCAGTAAAGCATTTCAGAAAGAAAAGAAAAAAGTGAAAGGTCTTTCAAAAGAGACACAAGGGAGTTCATGGAATATTTGTAGAGCGATGCCGGTTTTAATCTGATTAGCTTCACACCCGGCCATTCTAAACCAATGCCGAATACATAAGGAAAGTAACCCGGATGACAGTCCGATTTTAATGAACAGAAAGGCGTGCACAATAGTAGCTTTCAATTGTCCTTTTCATTTTCCATTACTACGATCAAATTTGAATCTATAACTGAAGTAACACTTGCCAGCCGTACCGAACTATACTAAATGCCAGATTTGAATATCAGGAATTATCATTTCCTACCTTACAGTGCTAAATTACACGGTGAGCCCAACATGCTTAAAAGTAAATTCCCCCCCTAAAGGCTAACTATGTTTAGATAAATAAACATACATGCTCAAGTCCAACATTCCCTATTACTTTAGCATTTTTTTCGAAAAGGGGTCAGGCCCCGGCCTCTGCATCAAAACGATGCATACGGCCAAATTATTAATAAACAGCAAAATGTTCTACAAAAGTCTTCAGGTCTCAAAAGTAAAGAAGCTCACAAAGAGCAAAAACATCATGACAAGATAGCCACAACCGACAGGCAAAAATATAAGATAGGAAGCTAAACACCTATCCTATTACATGACCACCATCCAAACCGGTTGAAGATATCTCGAGCTACCGTCTCCCAACGGATAGATCCAGTAACCAAACGCTCCCTGGCCTCCGTCGGAGTGAGTAGCGACCACATACGGATGAGTGTAGTGGCCCGAAAGATAACATGCAAGAAATGAATTTTTGTTGTTATGTTAAAAACCAAATCGTTTCTGCAGTTCCAGGCTGCCCATAATAAAGCAGATACTCCTACACGGATATGTCTCGCATATATACATGGGTAAATGGCATGCTTCATCATTAAGGGCACAAAATCTTGAATTGAACCCAAATTCTGAAAAATCTATGATCTTCAACATGGTATAATGGCACACAATATTGGGAATGGTCAAATAGAGGAATTCGGCTTATACCAATTTACCAGCTATCGTCAAAGATCAACAAATGCAACAAAAATAAATAGGGAAGTACCATATACACTTGTTACCAAGGAGAAGAAGACCACTACCAAGAGTGACTATGCCTTGTACCTTGTACCTTTAATCTTTTTTCTTAGCAATGCAACAGAAAGATCGCAAAGCATCTGCAATACCATAGATAATTGTTACTACTCATATGCTGAAATCACTCTGCCATCCTTTTTAGATGATATATCTACTGCCCACAGGAAAGCAATAGAAGGATTTATGTTACCCTCATACATTATGAAAAATGTTGTTGAGATTTTGATAATATGTGCACCAGATTGCTTGATGATACTGTAGATATTGATTCTTTTTCTATAAATTGGTCAAAGCTAAGAAATTTTTACACAAGAGAAAACTAATGGAATCAATTTTGTGGGAAGGAGGGAGTATGTTGAAAAACATGGAGAATGTTTTCATTGTACATACCCCATTGTGTGAGAATAAAAGATGGCAAATAAATGTACCCGGAGGCATACCTTCTGCTAATAAGAAAAAATAAACATTAAACTATTTTCTCTGTCCATGATGTATGTGTACTAAAGTGTGGAAGTTTATTAGTGTTAGTGCCGCAACACACGTAAATTAATAAATAGAAAACTATGTGTGATGTCTATGAAGAAATTGAGCAGTTTCAGAAGTATATATAAATACAGTTTATATTCAAATGATAAACATTGCCACCAATTTCTGTAATTTCATCCAAAGAACATCACAACTTATGTACTCGTAAATAGGAAACTGAATTTCATAGCTAGCATATACCTTCAGATCAACTTTGTCATGGTTGTTGCCTTGTTGGGTTATAGTTCTCTGATTCGTAAGTAAACCACTGGTGTTGTGTCATAATACTAACAAACATGTAATTGATTTTACCATTTTCAACACATAGCAATGTCCAGGCTAATCAAACATGAATATCTAGATTTGGGATAAATGACAATGAAGGTTATTGCCTGCTATAAAAATGAAAAAAAACATACATTTTTTTTGGAAATGGAGGCGTACCCCCGGCCTCTGCATCATCATGATGCATAGAACCATCTTATTAAAAGTTCACAAAGTATCACAAAGTCGCCAAAGTATTACAGCTCGCAAGTGGAGTGCAAAATAAAAATAAATCAAAGTTCATGCTGACAATCACAACCGGAATGGCAATAAGATGGATAAGCTCCCTAGACTCCTATCTTGTTATGCGATCGCCATCCGAACCGGTTGAATATAGCCCTTGCTACCATCTCTCACTGGTTGCACCCAGTAACCAAAGGCTCCCTGGATTCCATAGGGGTGAGTAAGGACCACGTACGGATCCAAGCGGTAGCTCTGAAGATGACATGCAAGGAAGTTAAATTGTGTTGTCTGTTAAATATCAAATCATTCCTATAATTCCATTTAGCCCACAAGAGCGCACATATTCCAATCCAAATACGAGCCGCCATAGTATGTTCGACCCCAGTTAACCACATTCCAAACAATGATGCAATGTCAACTGGAGGGGTAATGTTGAAGGCTATATGAATCGTTCTCCAAAGCAATTTGGGGAGTGGGCATTCAAGAAATAAATGTTGTATTGTTTCATCATGATAACAAAAGCAACATCGTGGACTACCTACCCATCGCCTCTTGATTAAGTTATCCTTTGTAAGAATTACTTGTTTGTGGACAAACCACATAAAGATTTTAATGTGCAAAGGAACCTTAATCTTCCAAATATGCAAAGATCTCAAGACTGGGCCAGAATTAATCAAATCCATATAGAAAAATTTTACCGTAAAAATCCCATTCTTAGCTAGTTTCCATTGCGTGGAGTTCGGTTGGTCGGAGAGTTGAACATCTATCAATCTCCGAACCAGGTGCATCCATGCATTCCATCGCTCACCAACTAGTGCTCGTCTGAATTGAATATTTAAGGGGATCGTATGTAAAACTGTGCTACGTAATCCTCCTTACGTTGCACAATGTTAGATAGGGTGGGATATTGGACGGCCAGGGGCGTCTCTCCTAACCATGTATCCTCCCAAAACCTTGTTGACATCCCATTGCCAACCAGGAATTTGACCCTCCGAAAGAACAGGTTCTTCACTCGCATAAGCCCTTTCCAGAATGGTGAGTCCGTTGGTCTCATGGTAACCTGAGCGAGTGTTTTGGACTGGAGATACTTATTACGCAAAATCTGCGCCCACATGCCCTCTAGCTCTGTCTCTAGCCTGTAGAGCCATTTGCTCATAAGGCACTTGTTCTTGATTTCTAAGTTCTCAATACCGAGACCGCCCTGGCCTTTTGGTCGACAAAGAATGTCCCATCGCGCGAGACGGCATTTCCTCTTGGCCTCATTTGACTGCTAGAAGAACCAAGATCTAAAAAAAATCAAGTCGTTTCCGTACCCCTTTCGGAATTTCGAAGAATGATAGTAGGAATATCGGCATACTAGTCAATACTGAGTTAATCAGCACTAACCGACCTCCATAAGACATTAGCTTACCCTTCCAGCAGCTAAGCTTTTTTTTCTATTCGATCTTCGATACATTTCCATTCTTTATTAGATAATTTGCGGTGGTGAATCGGTATACCCAAATAACTAAATGGCAAAGAACCCAATTCACATCCAAACAATTGCCTATATGTGTCTTGTTTGTCTTTGGCCTTCCCAAAACAGAAAAACTCACTTTTGTGGAAGTTTATCTTTAAACCAGACAATTGTTCGAAGAGACATAATATAAGATTCATATTACGTGCCTTAGCAATGTCATGTTCCATGAATAGGATGGTGTCGTCAGCATACTGTAGGATGGATACTCCTCCATCAACCAGATGAGGAACTAACCCCTCCACTTGCCCATGCTGCTTGGCCCTTCCAATAAGAATTGCCAACATGTCGGCCACTATATTAAACAAGAGAGGAGACATGGAATCTCCTTGTATCAAACCCTTGTGTGTCTGAAAATAATGACTGATATCAGCGTTAACCTTGATTCCGACACTACCCTTCTGGACTTGAGAACCCACTTGGTTCCGCCAGGCCTCGCTAAATCCTTTCATGCGCATTGCCTGCTGTAGGAAAGGCCACTTAACTTTATCATACGCCTTCTCGAAATCCACTTTGAAGATAACCCCATCTAGCTTCTTCGAACGGATTTCATGTAGCGTTTCATGCAAAACGACCACCCCTTCAAGTATATGTCGCCCTGGCATGAACGTTGTTTGGCTTGGTTGTACCACTGAGTGCGCGATCTGTGTCAATCTGTTGGTACCTGATGAAGCTATGTACCTAGGGTAGGGTCATAGGCCTGACCTAGACACCCTCCCCTAGGACATCACCCTAAAACCAGAAACCTTCGAGGGATAGCATCATCCACTCGACTACGAAGCATTCCACTCGGAAGACTCAAAGTCACTCGACCACAACAACTACCACTCGACAGACAGAAGATCTAAAGTCACTCTACACGACAACGGTCGGACATTTACTTCATAGACTTAATGGGCATTTAGTCACTTTATTGCTAGCGTTACCAGTAATGCCCCCTCTTGATGTACCTTAAACCCTTGTAACGTGGGATGACAGGGGTCTGGGCGCACTCTATATAAGCCACCCCCTCCACTGGCACAAGGGTTGGCACCCCCTGTAACACACACACACATAATCCAGTCGACCACCTCCGGGCACCGAGACGTAGGGCTGTTACTTCCTCAGCGAAGGGCCTGAACTCGTAAAACTCGTGTGTACAACTTCACCATAGCTAGGATCTTGCCTCCTCATACCTACCCCCATTCTACTGTTAGTCCTAGATCCACGACAGTTGGCGCCCACCGTGGGGCAGGTGTCTTAGCGACTTTTTGGTGGAGTTGCGATTTTTTCCGATTCTCATCATCATGGTTTCCGCCGGCGGACTGGTTGAGCGCCGCGAGATCCGCCTCGGTGCGCTCTTTTTCGTTGCCGACGACTCCGCTTGGCTTCAGGAAGCTCCACTCGACGTCGAAGCGCTCCCTGTCCGCGGGGCGATGCACTTTCGCGCGTGCGTCCGCAGCGTCCTTCTCTGGCAACCGTCGACCCAGTATCAGTTGGCTCCTATGGTGTCCTCGTCCCCCGCTGTTCGCCGGCGCAAGTGTTCCGGTCGGTCACGGCTCCAGCGGTGGGTGAGACACGCGGTGGCCCGCCAGTCGGCCACCTCACAAGTCGCAGCAATCGAGCCCGACGAAACCCTCTACGTCATGTTCGACCTGTCGACTGGCTCCGTCGAGACCGCGTCCGAGTGTGACAGCAGCGATCCCGCGGCGGAAGTCTTGATGGTCAATGGACCACGCAGTCCTCCTGGCTTCCCCGCGACGACGGTGGTGATGGCGGCGGTGATCCGTCGCGCGTTCACGAGGAGTACCGCCCCGAGCCCCTTTCTTCGCAGCGGAGGGAAGAGCTTCGCCGCCGTAATATGGATGCACTTCACACTCCTATCGTTGGGGAAACCCCCGAGGCCCGGGCCTTGGAGGAAGCGCGCCTGGCCAACTTGGCTGAGCGCGCTCGACTGGAGAACCTGCAACATGCACTCGACGAGCGTGCTCGGCAGCGGATCCCTGAATCCAATCGACGGCAGCTTTTTCCGCCTCAAACTCAGGTATACCGCACTCCGATTCAAAATCTCACAGCTGCAGCCCGAATAGCAGAGTCAATTCAGCCTTCCCAGTCGGAAGCTGGTAGAGGTTTGATGCAGATCCGGGCCTTGCTCCGAGCAGCCGAAGAGCAGAACACAACAGTGTCTCAGTCACGGAATAGGATTCATAGCAGGTCTGTGATGGCAGATACAGTACAGTCGTCCCACAGCCTAAGATCGCCCCCGCGGCGTGAAGGACGTGGGCACAGACAAGATCAATACAGAAACCATGAGCAATATGATCACCGCCTCGGCCACGATGACCGTTGTCGAGTGCCCACGCCTCCTCCAAGGAGTGGGTCATTGTTGGGGAACGTAGTAATTTCAAAAAAATTCCTACGCACACGCATGATCATGGTGATGCATAGCAACAAGAGGGGAGAGTGTAGTCTACGTACCCTCGTAGACCGACAGCGGAAGCGTTATGACAACGCGGTTGATGTAGTCGTATGTCTTCACGGCCCGACCGATCAAGCACCGAAACTACGACACCTCCGAGTTCTAGCACACGTTCAGCTCGATGACGATCCCCGGACTCCGATCCAGCAAAGTGTCGGGGAAGAGTTCCGTCAGCACGATGGCGTGGTGACGATCTTGATGTTCTACTGTCGCAGGGCTTCGCCTAAGCACCACTACAATATTATCGAGGACTATGGTGGAGGGGGGCACCGCACACGGCTAAGAAAACGATCATGAGGATCAACTTGTGTGTCTAGAGGTGCCCCCCTGCCCCCGTATATAAAGGAGCAAGGGGGGAGGAGGCCGGCCCTAGGAGGGGCGCGCTAGGGGAGTAGGATTCCTACTCCTAGTTGGACTAGGTTTCCTCCTTTCCTAGTCCAACTAGGAGAAGGGGGGAAAGGGGGGAAGAGGGGAAGGAAGGGAGAGAGGGGCCGCGCCCCAAACCCCTTGTCCAATTCGGACTGGGCTTGGGAGGGGCGCGCGCCACCTCCTGGTCCTTCCCACTAAGGCCCATTGCTTCTTCCTCGTATTCCCGTAACTCCCCGGTACCTCCGAAAATACCCGAATCACTCGGAACCTTTCCGATGTCCGAATATAGTTGTCCAATATATCGATCTTTACGTCTCGACCATTTCGAGACTCCTCGTCATGTCCCCGATCTCATCCGGGACTCCGAACTCCTTCGGTACATAAAAACATATAAACTCATAATGAAACTATCATCGAAACCTTAAGCGTGCGGACCCTACGGGTTCGAGAACAATGTAGACATGACCGAGACACATCTCCGGTCAATAACCAATAGCGGAACCTGGATGCTCATATTGGCTCCCACATATTCTACGGAGATCTTTATCGGTCAGACTGCATAACAACATACATTGTTCCCTTTGTCATCGGTATGTTACTTGCCCGAGATTCGATCGTCGGTATCTCAATACCTAGTTCAATCTCGTTACCGGCAAGTCTCTTTACTCGTTCCGTAATACATCATCTCGCAACTAACTCATTAGTTGCAATGCTTGCAAGGCTTATGTGATGTGCACTACCGAGAGGGCCCAGAGATACCTCTCCGACAATCGGAGTGACAAATCCTAATCTCGAAATACACCAACCCAACATGTACCTTTGGAGACACCTGTGGAGATCCTTTATAATCACCCAGTTACGTTGTGACGTTTGGTAGCACACAAAGTGTTCCTCCGGCAGACGGGAGTTTCATAATCTCATAGTCATAGGAACATGTATAAGTCATGAAGAAAGCAATAGCAACATACTAAACGATCGGGTGCTAAGCTAATGGAATGAGTCATGTCAATCACATCATTCTTCTAATGATGTGATCTCATTAATCAAATAACAACTCTTTTGTTCATGGTTAGGAAACACAACCATCTTCGATTAACGAGCTAGTCAAGTAGAGGCATACTAGTGACACTCTGTTTGTCTATGTATTCACACATGTATGATGTTTCCGGTTAATACAATTCTAGCATGAATAATAAATATTTATCATGATATAAGGAAATAAATAATAACTTTATTATTGCCTCTAGGGCATATTTCCTTCAGTCTCCCACTTGCACTAGAGTCAATAATCTAGTTCACATTGCCATGTGATTCAATACTAATAGTTCACATCACCATGTGATTAACACCCATAGTTCACATCGTCATGTGACCTACACCCAAAGGGTTTACTAGAGTCAGTAATCTAGTTCACATCGCTTATGTGATTAACACCCAATGAGTACTGAGGTGTGATCATGTTTTGCTTGTGAGATAATTTTAGTCAACGGGTCTGTCATATACAGATCCGTAAGTATTTTGCGAATTTTTATGTCTACAATGCTCTGCACGGAGCTACTCTAGCTAATTGCTCCCACTTTCAATATGTATCTAGATCGAGACTTAGAGTCATCCGGATCTGTGTCAAAACTTGCATCAACGTAACTTTTTACGACGTACCTTTTTGTCACCTCCATAATCGAGAAATATTTCCTTATTCCACTAAGGATAATTTTGACCGCTGTCCAGTGATATACTCTTAGATCACTATTGTACTCCCTTGCTTAACACAATGTAGGGTATACAATAGATCTGGTACACAGCATGGCATAGTTTATAGAACCTATGGCTGAGGCATAGGGAATGACTTTCACTCTCTTTCTATCTTCTGCCGTGGTCGGGCTTTGAGTCTTACTCAATTTCACACCTTGTAAGACAGCCAAGAACTTCTTTCTTTGACTGTTCCATTTTGAACTACTTCAAAATCTTGTCAAGGTATGTACTCATTGAAAAAACTTATCAAGCGTCTTGATCTATCTCTATAGATCTTGATGCTTAATATGTAAGCAGCTTCAGCGAGGTCTTTCTTTAAAAAAACTCCTTTCAAACACTCCTTTATGCTTTGCAGAATAATTCTACATTATTCCCGATCAACAATATGTCATTCACATATATTTATCTGAAATGTTGTAGTGCTCCCAATCACTTTCTTGTAAATACAGGCTTCACCGCAAGTCTGTATAAAACTATATGCTTTGATCAACTCATCAAAGCGTATATTCCAACTCTGAGATGCTTGCACCAGTCCATAGATGGATCGCTGGAGCTTGCACATTTTGTTAACACCTTTAGGATTGACAAAACCTTCTAGTTGCATCATATACAATAAATCCATTAAGGAATGCAGTTTTGTTTATCCATTTGCCAGATTTCATAAAATGCGGCAATTGCTAACATGATTCGGACAGACTTAAGCATAGATACGAGTGAGAAACTCTCATCGTAGTCAACACCTTGAACTTGTCGAAAACCTTTTGCGACAATTCTAGCTTTGTAGATAGTAACACTACTATCAACGTCCGTCTTCCTCTTGAAGATCCATTTAATCTCAATGGCTTGCCGAACAACGGGTAATTCAACCAAAGTCCATACTTTGTTCTCATACATGGATCCTATCTCAGATTTCATGGCCTCAAGCCATTTTGCGGAATCTGGGCTCATCATCACTTCCTCATAGTTCGTAGGTTCGTCATGGTCAAGTAGAATGACCTCCAGAACAAGATTACCGTACCACTCTGGTGCGGATCTCACTCTGGTTAACCTACGAGATTCGGTAGTAACTTGATCTGAAGTTACATGATTATCATCATTAGCTTCCTCACTAATTGGTGTAGTAGTCACAGGAACAGATTTCTGTGATGAACTACTTTCCAATAAGGGAGAAGGTACAATTACCTTATCAAGTTCTACTTTCCTCCCACTCACTTCTTTCAAGAGAAACTCCTTCTCTAGAAAGGATCCATTCTTAGCAATGAATGTCTTTCCTTCGGATCTGTGATAGAAGGTGTACCCAATAGTCTCCTTTGGGTATCCTATGAAGACATATTTCTCCGATTTGGGTTTGAGCTTATCAGGATGAAACTTTTTCATATAAGCATCACAATCCCAAACTTTAAGAAACGACAACTTCGGTTTCTTGCCAAACCATAGTTCAGATTGTGTCGTCTCAACGGACTTAGATGGTGCCCCTTTTTTAACGTGAATGCAGCTGTCTCTAATGCATGATCCCAAAACAATATTGGTAAATCGGTAAGAAACATCATAGATTGTACTATATCCAATAAAGTATGGTTATGACGTTCGGACACACCATTATGTTGTTGTGTTCCAGGTGGCATGAGTTTGTGAAATTATTCCACATTGTTTTAATTGAATACCAAATTCGTAACTCAAATATTCGTCTCTGCGATCAGATCGTAGAAACTTTATTTTCTTGTCACGATGATTTTCCACTTCACTTTGAAATACTTTGAACTTTTTAGACTTATGTTTCATCAAGTAGATATACTCATATCTGCTTAAATCATTTGTGAAGGTCAGAAAATAATGATACTTGTTGCGAGCTTTAATATTCATCGGACCACATACATTAGTATGTATGATTTTCAACAAATCTGTTGCTCGCTGCATTGTTCCGGAGAACGGAGTCTTTAGTCATCTTGCCCATAAGGCATGGTTCGCAAGCACCAAGTGATTCATAATCAAGTGATTCCAAAATCCCATCAGCATGGAGTTTCTTCATGCGCTTTACACCAATATGACCTAAACGGCAGTGCCACAAATAAGTTGCACTATCATTATTAACTTTGCATCTTTTGGCTTCAATATTATGAATATGTGAATCACTACGATCGAGATCCAATGAACCATTTTCATTGGGTGTGTAACCATATAAGGTTTTATTCATGTAAACAGAACAACAATTTATTCTCTTACTTAAATGAATAACCGTATTACAATAAACATGATCAAATCATATTCATGCTTAATGCAAACACCAAATAACACTTATTTAGGTTCAACACTAATCCCGAAAGTATAGGGAGTGTGCGATGATGATCATATCAATCTTGGAACCACTTCCAACACACATCGTCACTTCACCCTTAACTAGTCTCTGTTTATTCTGCAACTCCCGTTTCGAGTTACTAATCTTAGCAACTGAACTAGTATCTAATACTGAGGGGTTGTTATAAACACTAGTAAAGTACACATCAATAACATGTATATCAAATATACTTATGTTCACTTTGCCATCCTTCTTATCCTCCAATCACTTGGGGTAGTTCCGCTTCCAGTGACCAGTCCCTTTGCAGTAGAAGCACTTAATCTCAGGCTTAGGACCAGACTTGGGCTTCTTCACTTGAGCAGCAACTTGCTTGCTGTTTTTCTTGAAGTTCCCCTTTTTCCCTTTGCCCTTTTCTTGAAACTAGTGATCTTGTCAACCATCAACACTTGATGCTCTTTCTTGATTTCTACCTTCATCGATTTCATCATCATGAAAAGCTCGGGAGTCGTTTTCGTCATCCCTTGCATACTATAGTTCATCACGAAGTTCTACTAACTTGGTGATGGTGACTAGAGAATTCTGTCAATCACTATCTTATCTGGAAGATTAACTCCCACCTGATTCAAGCGATTGTAGTACCCAGACAATCTGAGCACATGCTCACTAGTTGAGCGATTCTCCTCCATCTTTTAGCTATAGAACTTGTTGGAGACTTCATATCTCTCAACTCGGGTATTTGCTTGAAATATTAACTTCAACTCCTGGAACATCTCATATGGTCCATGACGTTCAAAACGTCTTTGAAGTCCCGATTCTAAGCCGTTAAGCATGGTGCACTAAACTATCAAGTAGTCATCATATTTAGCTAGCCAAACGTTCATAACGTCTGCATCTGCTCCTGCAATAGGTCTATCACCTAGCGGTGCATCAAGGACATAATTCTTCTGTGCAGCAATGAGGATAAACCTCAGATCACGGATCCAATCCGCATCATTACTACTAACATCTTTTCAACACAATTTTCTCTAGGAACATATCAAAATAAACACAGGGAAGCAACAACGCGAGCTATTGATCTACAACATGATTTGCAAAATACTACCAGGACTAAGTTCATGATAAATTTAAGTTCAATTAATCATATTACTTAAGAACTCCCACTTAGATAGACATCCCTCTAATCCTCTAAGTGATCACGTGATCCAAATCAACTAAGCCATGTCCGATCATCATGTGAGATGGAGTAGTTTCAATGGTGAACATCACTATGTTGATCATATCTACTATATGATTCACGCTCGACCTTTCGGTCTCCGTGTTCCGAGGCCATATCTGTATATGATTGGCTCATCAAGTATAACCTGAGTATTCCGCGTGTGCAACTGTTTTGCACCCGTTGTATTTGAACGTAGAGCCTATCACACCCGATCATCACGTGGTGTATCAGCACGAAGAACTTTCGCAACGGTGCATACTCAGGGAGAACACTTCTTGATAATTAGTGAGAGATCATCTTAAAATGCTACCGTCAAACTAAGAAAAATAAGATGTATAAAAGATAAACATCATATGCAATCAAAATATGTGACATGATATGGCCATCATCATCTTGGGCCTTTGATTTCTATCTCCAAAATACTGTCATGATCTCTATCGTCACCGGCATGACACCATGATCTCCATCATCTTGATCTATATCAATGTGTCGTCTCGTGGTCGTCTCGCCAACAATTGCTCTTGCAACTATTGCTATCGCATAGCGATAAAGTAAAGCAATTATTGGGTGCTTGCATCTTATGCAATAGAGAGACAACCATAAGGATTTTGCCAGTTGCCAATAACTTCAACAAAACATGATCATCTCATACAACAACTTATATTTCATCACGTCTTGACCATATCACATCACAACATGCCCTGCAAAAACAAGTTAGACGTCCTCTACTTTGTTGTTGCAAGTTTTACGTGGCTGCTATGGGCTTAGCAAGAACCGTTCTTACCTACGCATCAAAAACCACAACGATAGTTTGTCAAGTTGGTGATGTTTTAACCTTCGCAAGGACCGGGCATAGCCACACTCGGTTCAACTAAAGTTGGAGAAACTGACACCCGCCAGCCACCTGTGTGCAAAGCATGTCGGTAGAACCAGTCTCGCGTAAGCGTACGCCTAATGTCGGTCCGGGCCGCTTCATCCAACAATACCGCCGAACCAAAGTATGACATGCTGGTAAGCAGTATGACTTATATCGCCCACAACTCACTTGTGTTCTACTCATGCATATGACATCTACGCATAAAACCTGGCTCGGATGCCACTGTTGGGGAACGTAGTAATTTCAAAAAAATTCCTACGCACACGCAAGATCATGGTGATGCATAGCAACGAGAGGGGAGAGTGTAGTCTACGTACCCTCATAGACCGACAACGGAAGCGTTATGACAATGCGGTTGATGTAGTCGTACGTCTTCACGGCCCGACCGATCAAGCACCGAAACTACGGCACCTCCGAGTTCTAGCACACGTTCAGCTCGATGACGATCCCTGGACTCCGATCCAGCAAAGTGTCGGGGAAGAGTTCCGTCAGCACGACGCGTGGTGACGATCTTGATGTTTTACTGTTGCAGGGCTTCGCCTAAGCACCACTACAATATTATCGAGGACTATGGTGGAGGGGGGCACCGCACACGGCTAAGAAAACGATCACGAGGATCAACTTGTGTGTCTAGAGGTGCCCCCTGCCCCCGTATATAAAGGAGCAAGGGGGGAGGAGGCCGGCCCTAGGAGGGGCGCGCCAGGGGAGTAGGATTCCTACTCCTAGTTGGAGTAGGTTTCCTCCTTTCCTAGTCCAACTAGGAGAAGGGGGGAAAGGGGGGAAGAGGGGAAGGAAGGGAGAGAGGGGCCACGTCGCAAACCCCTTGTCCAATTCGGACTGGGCTTGGGAGGGGCGTGCGCCACCTCCTGGTCCTTCCCACTAAGGCCCATTGCTTCTTCCTCGTATTCCCGTAACTCCCCGGTACCTCCGAAAATACCCGAATCACTCGGAACCTTTCCAATGTCCGAATATAGTCGTCCAATATATTGATCTTTACGTCTCGACCATTTCGAGACTCCTCGTCATGTCCCCGATCTCATCCGGGACTCTGAACTCCTTCGGTACATCAAAACATATAAACTCATAATGAAACTGTCATTGAAACCTTAAGCGTGCGGACCCTACGGGTTCGAGAACAATGTAGACATGACCGAGACACGTCTCTGGTCAATAACCAATAGCAGAACCTGGATGCTCATATTGGCTCCCACATATTCTACGAAGATCTTTATCGGTCAGACCGCATAACAACATACGTTGTTCCCTTTGTCATCGGTATGTTACTTGCCCGAGATTCGATCGTCGGTATCTCAATACCTAGTTCAATCTCGTTACCGGAAAGTCTCTTTACTCGTTCCGTAATACATCATCTCGCAACTAACTCATTAGTTGCAATGCTTGCAAGGCTTATGTGATGTGCATTACCGAGAGGGCCCAGAGATACCTCTCCGACAATCGGAGTGACAAATCCTAATCTCGAAATAGACCAACCCAACATGTACCTTTGGAGACACCTGTAGAGATCCTTTATAATCACCCAGTTACGTTGTGACGTTTGGTAGCACACAAAGTGTTCCTCCGGCAAACGGGAGTTGCATAATCTCATAGTCATAGGAACATGTATAAGTCATGAAGAAAGCAATAGCAACATACTAAACGATCGGGTGCTAAGCTAATGGAGTCATGTCAATCACATCATTCTTCTAATGATGTGATCTCATTAATCAAATAACAACTCTTTTGTTCATGGTTAGGAAACATAACCATCTTCGGTTAACGAGCTAGTCAAGTAGAGGCATACTAGTGACACTCTGTTTGTCTATGTATTCACACATGTATGATGTTTCCGGTTAATACAATTCTAGCATGAATAATAAACATTTATCATGATATAAGGAAATAAATAATAACTTTATTATTGCCTCTAGGGCATATTTCCTTCAACTAGAGTCAATAATCATAGTAGCTTGTGGATGCACACGGAAGTTTCTAGCATGAATAATCTCATGATCCCTTTGAGCCTGGGTGGCGGTCCTAAAGAAAACAGGCAATCGCTGGAATACCCAGGTGCCTCAATCCACCCAGATGTGTATTTAAGTTGCCACATTAGATAAACCATTAATTTAACAATCTCACATCTGTCATGGATACACTCACCCAATCCACGTCTACTAGCATAGCATAGCATAATAAGCAACATAGAAGTAACTCCCAAAGGTTTGATAATAACAGTTAATAGTTACTACCTCATCTACTTCCCAAACCCACAATTTAATTGGATCCTAATCATTCAATGTGTGAGGATTGATCTAATGCAATAAAAACTGGGTAGTAGGTGGTATGATCGAAGTGTTACTTGCCTTGCTGATGATCCACAAAACCTAGCGATTCGAAGTAGCAAGCGGCGCACTCCAGGTACTCTATCGCAAACAAACAAGCATACAATAAGTACTCAACTAATGCACAGGTAAAACTCGAGTAAGAGATCTAACCAGAAAGTTCAACTTAAGAACTCCGGTTGGCAAAAAGAATCAAATCGAACGAAGCAACGAAAGACAAACGACAAAAGAAACAAGCTTCATTTACTATTCTAGATCTAGGGCAATTTTTACAGTGGCAAAAACTTGTTTGAGTTGGTTAAACGGAATGAGGGTTTCGAGACGAAACTCCAGGCGCTTGAATCGTCTGATTCCGATAAACGAGCGAAAAGTTAGACTAGAACGAAAGACGGATCACGAATCGCGATCAGAAAAATCAGGGATTTAATCTGAGAAAAAGAAAACGACGAACAGATTAACGAACGAGCGTTCGTTAACTAGATCTAAACGATGAACGCGTTCGTTAAAACGAACGAACAGGCGAACGCTCGCTAAATAAATAAACCGGAAAAACCAATCTATATAAAAACGAACTAAAAAACCGAACGAAACCGACGGAAAACCGATCGTTTTTTTTAAATAACCGGCGGCGAGGTCTACCTCCGGCGGCGGCGGCGCGCGGCGCGGCGGGCTAGGGCGGCGGCGGCGGGCTAGGGCGGTGGCTAGGGTTTGGTGGGGGTCCGGCTGGGCCTCCCCGGCTTATAAAGCCGGCCGGGCCAAGTGTCCAGGTCGGACATGGCCCGGTAAGTCGGTTGCACGGTTTTTTTAAATAGTTACGCTTAGAAAAAAGCAAAAGGAATACTAAACGGACTCCAAAAATCCTGAAATAAATTTTCCTCGGCTTCTAAAATCAAGCCGCACAGGATGAACATTTATTTGGGGTCTAAATGCAATTTTGAAAACGCGCATTTTTCCTAAATTCAAATTAAATAGCAAATAAAACCAAAATAAAATCTTATTTGATTTTCTTTATTAAATCCTCACTATTTCTTTATTTTTGGGAAAGTCATTTTATTCCCTCTCTCATATTTTGATAATAGAAATAATTGGAGATAAAATAAATAAAATCAAATGATCCTATTTCCAAAATTTGAGAAAACTCAAATATGAAAATAACGAAATCCCCAACTCTCTCCGAGGGTCCTTGAGTTGCGTAGAATTTTCTAGGATCAACCAAAATGCAATAAAATATGATACGCAATGATGATCTAGGGTATAACATTCCAAATTGAAAAATTGGGATGTTACAAACCTACCCCCCTTAAGATGAATCTCGCCCTCGAGATTCGGGTTGGCTAGAAAATAGGTGAGGGTGGTCCTTCAGCAATTCTTCCTCTTGCTCCCAGGTGGCTTCATCCTCCGTGTGGTGGCTCCACTAAACTTTGCAAAACTTGATAACCTTGCTGCGGGTGACTCGACTGGCATACTCTAGAATGCTAACTGATTTCTCCTCATAGGTCAAATCACTGTCCAACTGAATCGCTTCCAGTGGCACTGTATCTCTCAGCGGTATATCAGCCATCTCTGCGTGGCACTTCTTCAACTGGGAAATGTGGAACACGTCGTGAACTCTTTACAATCCTTCGGGCAATTCTAACTTATAGGTTACTTCTCTCATACGCTCCAAAACTTTGTATGGGCCTACAAAACGTGGCGCTAACTTTCCCTTGACTCCAAAGCGCTTAACTCCTCAAAGTGGAGATACTCAAAGATAAACTCGGTCTCCGACTTTGTAAACTGTCTCCTTGCGTTTAGAATCTGCGTAGCTCTTCTGCCTGGATTGAGCTACCTTGAGCCTATCGCGAATCAATTTCACTTTTTGTTCAGACTCCTTAATCAGATCCGGTCCAAACAACTGGCGGTCTCCAACTTCATCCCACGACAATGGGGTCCTGCACCTCCTTCCGTACAAGGCTTCGAAAGGGGCCATCTTCAAACTGGATTGATAACTGTTATTGTAAGAGAACTCTGCATATGGTAAATTCCCGTCCCAACTAAATCCATAATATAGCGCACAAGCTCTCAGCATATCCTCCAAAATCTGCTTGACTCTCTCGGTCTGCCCATCTGTCTGCGGATGGAAAGCTGTACTAAACTCCAGTATGGTACCCAAAGTTTCATGCAACTGATTCCAGAACTTTGAGGTAAATTGGGTTCCTCTATCTGATACAATGCTCCTTGGAACTCCATGCAGACATATGATTCTGGTCATGTATATCTTTGCCAACTTTGCACCGGTATAGGTAGTCTTCACTGGAATGAAATGAGCTACCTTTGTCAAACGATCGACTACAACCCATATTGAGTCATAGCCTGAACGAGTTCTGGGTAAACCTGTAATAAAATCCATGCCTAACTTATCCCACTTCCATTCGGGTATTGGCAATGGCTGTAGCAATCCTGCTGGCTTCTGATGTTCTGCCTTTACTCTCTGACATACATCACAAACTGCTACATACTCCGCAATATCCTTCTTCATTCCGGTCCACCAGAAAATCTCCTTCAAATCCAAATACATCTTGGTATTTCCTGGGTGAATCGAATATGGTGAATCATGGGCCTCTTGCAGAATCAACTTCCTGATCTCTGGTTCATTGGGCACATGAACACGGTCTTCAAACCATAAGGTATCATGCTCGTCCTCACGAAATTCTTTAGCTTTTCCTTTGCTCATTTTCTCCTTAATAGAAGCAATCTCCTTGTCAGTCTTCTGGGCTTCTCTGATCTTATCCATCAAAGTAGACTGAATCTCCAATGCTGCTACATAGCCTCTCGGGACTATCTCCAAACATAGCTCACGAAGATTTTCGGCTAACTCCCTTGGTAAATCTCCCGTCATTAAGGTGTTGACATGGTTTTTACGGCTCAACGCATCAGCTACTATGTTAGCCTTTCCGGGGTGATAATGCAATCTCATATCGTAATCCTTGATGAGCTCCAACCATCTCCTTTGCCTAAGGTTCAACTCCTTTTGTGTGAAAATATACTTCAAACTCTTGTGATTCGTGTACACCTCACAATGGTTTCCAATGAGAAAGTGTCTCCAAGTTTTCAACGCATGCACTACGGCTGCTAACTCCAAATCATGCGTAGCATAATTTAACTCATGAGGCTTAAGCTGTCGTGAGGCATATGAAACAACTCTTCCTTCCTGCATAAGCACTGCTCCAAGTCCTCGACATGAAGTGTCACAATACACCTCATAATCCTTGGTCTGATCTGGCAAAATCAACACAGGTGATGTAACCAAACATTTCTTCAGCTCCTGGAAACTGGCCTCACATTCCTTAGTCCATATGAACTTGGTATCCTTTTTCAACAACTCTGTCATAGGCTTCGCAATCTTTGAGAAATTCTCAATAAACCTCCGGTAGTATCCTGCGAGTCCAAGAAAACTCTAGATCTCTCCAACTATTGTTGGGGCTTCCCAATTTGTCACGGTATCAACCTTACTGGGATCTACTGCTATACCTTCTCCAGATATAACGTGTCCGAGGAATCCAACTTCCTTCAACCAAAACGCACATTTGCTAAACTTGGCATATAATTGATGTTCTTTGAGCTTACCAAGTACCAAACGCAAATGCTCCTTATGCTCCTCTTCATTCTTCGAGTAAACCAGGATATCATCGATGAACACTACGACGAACTTATCCAAAAACTCCATAAACACTTTGTTCAGCATGTTCATAAAATATGCAGGTGTGTTAGTCAGACCAAATGACATAACGGTATACTCGTACAGCCCATACCTGGTGGTAAAAGCCGTCTTAGGTATATCATGTTCTCAAATCTTCAACTGGTGGTATCCTGATCGCAGATCGATCTTGGAAAATATCTTAGCTCCTTGCAATCGATCAAACAAATCATTGATCATCGATAGTGGGTACTTGTTCTTGATGGTTACTTCATTCAATCCTCGATAATCAACAACCATCCTTAACGATCCATCTTTCTTCTCCACTAGAAGTACTGGCGATCCCCAAGGCGAAGAACTTGGGAGAATATCTCCTTTATCCAGTAACTCCTTAATCTTCTTCTTAATCTCCACCAAATCCTTTGCGGGCATCCTATATGGTCTCTTTGATATTGGCCATGTGCCTGGCAAAAGCTCAATCAAAAACTCAATATCTCTATCCGGTGGCATGCCTGGCAACTCTTCTGGAAATACATCAGGGAAATCCTTCACTACTGGTACTTCCTCCTGCACAACTCCTGTTAAACAATTTACTTGAGTCCTCTTCGGCACATGCCGGGATGCATACTTGATCCTTCTCCCTTCTGGGGTGGTAAGCAAGATCGACTTACTAGCGCAATCGATGTTTCCTCCATACATCGACAGCCAATCCATACCCAGAATTACATCCAATCCTTGGGATTCCAAAATAATTAAATACGAGGGAAACACATGCCTACCTATACTCAATGGCACTTGAAAACATCCTTGGCTAGCCATATACTCCGCTCCTGGTGAGCTTACTAACATAGGTGTTCTAAGAACTTTGGTGGGCAGGTTATACTTATCCACAAATCCCCTTGATATGTATGAATGCGATGCACCAGTATCAAAAAGAACGAGTGCAGTAACTGACTTAACCAAAAACTTACCGATTACAGCATCCGGCTGCTCTTCAACCTCCTCCACATTAACATGGTTCACCTGTCCCCTGTTGAAAAGGTTCGACTTCTTCCCAGAGCTTCCATTGCCATTTCCATTCTGGGATTCAGGACATTCATTGGCATAATGTCCGGTCTTCTGGCACTTAAAGCAAGTGACTTGGCTCAGGTCTCTCTTGGCTGGGGTTGATGGGTTGGTGCGGTTCTGACCGTTGCTTCCTCCATTCCCATTACCATTCTTGGTGCCATTGTGATTGTGCGAGCTACCTCCTCCATGGGTATGCTGAAAATGTCCTCCCGATCTAGGGGTAAAACGTGGCTTTTGCTGAGCTCCTGAATTGTACTTCCCTTGTCCATACTTCCTCTTGCGATTCTCAATCTGCTGCTGCTTCCCTTCAATCATGAGAGCACGATCTACCAACTCCTGGTAGTTGTTGAAGGTTTCTACCATCAACTGCATGCTCAACTCATCATTCAGTCCTTCCAGAAACTTCTCCTGCTTAGCTCCGTAGAAACGTCATCTGGGGCATAACGTGCTAGCTTACTAAAGTCCTCCACATACTGGCCAACTGTCTGTCCTCCTTGGCGCAAGTTGCGAAACTCTCGCTTCTTCATGGCCATAGCTCCTGCTGAAACATGGGTAGTTCAAAAAGCCTGCTGAAACTGATCCCACGTGATAGTGTCGACAGGGAAAGTGGCTGTGAAATTCTCCCACCATGATGCTGCGGGTCCTTCAAGCCGATGTGAGGCAAACTTCACCTTTTCTGCATCTGTGCATCCTACAGTGGTCAACTCCCTTGTTGTCTTGCGGAGCCAATCATCCGCTACTATCGGCTCAGTGCTACTGGAAAACACCGGCGGATTCAGCCAAAGAAAACGGGCTAAGTGATCAACAGGTGGTGGTGGTGGTGGGTTGTTGTTGTTGTTCCCCTGATTCTGATTCTGGACTAGCAACTGCATCAATGTGTTCTGCTGCTGGATCAACTGAGTGAGCTCCGGTGGGAAGGTAAATCCGGGGTCACGTCTCGGAGGCATCTGAGGCTTTAGAAAAGATGAGATTTAAGAATAGAGGGGGTCTAAAGAGAAAACACTACCCATATTCACATGAGGCAAAAGCAAACAATTCACTTCATCAAATCAATCAACACAAGGGCATACAATCGATCTAACTATTGCAAAAGTGCTCGGACTACTATATTTACATGGTAGACTACTACTACTGATGGGGTGGTCTACTAGAAATATTCTTCAGTTGCAGACTCCATGATATCTGCTCTAGCTTCATCAACATAGTCATCATCGCTATCATCTGGATCTGAGTCGGTGTCGTCGATGATGATGTAGTCTTCCGGGCGAATTTCCTTGGGTTCTTCGTTTTCTTCTATTGGTGTAGGGCCTCCCATAAATATTCCAATCTTCTTGATCAGATCGTCATTCTTCTCCACTAGTACTTCAATTTCCTCTTCATAATCTTCACGTGTAGCCTTGAGTTCTTCCTCCAGTTCCTTGATTCTTGTCCTCGCCTTGTTCAGATCTATCATGTCGGCGCATATCTGGTTCTCCTGACGTCGAATGTGCTGGTTTAACTCCTGGATAAAAGCTGCAATTGATCTATCCTTCCTGGTGCTGATCATCTCCCAGTGCTCATCTCGGCACCCACAAATCTGGTAGATAGTATCCTTGAGATTATTGCGGTAAACTTCTCCAATGTGTCCTATGGCGATGTGAACTGCCATGATCTTTCCTAGATTCCAAGTTGGTGCATCAAAAGAAAACTCTATGGGCTCAGTGACTGGCATGAACGACCTTCCTGGAACTTGAACTTGAATCATCCAACGCTCTTCTTCCGGTAAAGTGGCGTTGTAGGTTCCGGTGAAGCTTGGTACTCCTATGTTCAGGTATCTAGTGACTTCCTTCAAGTGACGTCCAAAGGGTGTATCTTCATCCGGTTGCGTGAACTTGTTCTTTGCATCCGCCACCCTAAAAGAGTAGAAAATATGAGGAGTCAGAATGAGAAGAGTGAGTAGTGATCTAGGTCTTTTTCTTAGTGGTCGTGTCCTACATTCAGCGTGTGCTCTGATACCATCTTGTAGCGACCAGACCTCAAACGGTCCAATCTCTGTGCTCAGGTGTCATCCCTAGATCAGTAATGCTGACACCACACAGTACTTGAAGGATTTATAACAGAGTAGCAATCACACACTTATTACATCGAGAGTCTCAAAAGAGAACTTATTACAATAAATATGGCTTAAGGCCATCTAATAACGATAACAGCGAAAGGCTTGGAAGATAAGTGAGTCCATCAACTCCAACGGCATCACTGAGTATAGAACCACGACCTAAAAGCACCTTAATCGTCGTCTGAAAAGTCTGCAACATTAACGTTGCAGCCCGAAACGGGTCAGCACATGGAATATGCAGACAATGTAACACATAGAGAGTAATGGAAGAAATAGGCTATACTATATGCATATTTGGCTAGTGGAAAGCTCTATGGTTACAGTTTTGCGTAAAGCCAATTTTTCCCTACTGCAAAGGAATAAATTTTATTTAACTATCATGGTAGTTGTTAAACATTGAGAATGGTTGACAGCATTCTCAATCCCAATTAAGCATCATCATTAAACAAAACCCAACAAAATTAATTTTAGAGTAACATGATGAGATTCACATGATAATCTAGGTACTAGATACGCAAGATGTCCATAACCGAGGACACGGCTAACCATGATTAGTTTATACACTCTGTAGAGGTTTGCGCACTTTTCCCCACAAGACTCGATCTCCTCCGTTGGGATTCTCGCACTACATGGTGTTTGAGAAACGGATGAGCGAGACATAGTCTTTCAGAAGCGCTAGCACCTTACGATCGGGTAGACCGTTACACCTACTTTCCCCTACATCTCCTAGTCTACCACTGTAAGAGTTCGCACGACTTACTCAACTATGCTAGAGCCCATAGTAGCTTGTGGATGCACACGGAAGTTTCTAGCATGAATAATCTCATGATCCCTTTGAGCCTGGGTGGCGGTCCTAAAGAAAACAGGCAATCGCTGGAATACCCAGGTGCCTCAATCCACCCAGATGTGTATTTAAGTTGCCACATTAGATAAACCATTAATTTAACAATCTCACATATGTCATGGATACAGTCACCCAATCCACGTCTACTAGCATAGCATAATAAGCAACGTAGAAGTAACTCCCAAAGGTTTGATAATAACAGGTAATAGGTACTACCTCATCTACTTCCCAAACCCACAATTTAATTGGATCCTAATCATGCAATGTGTGAGGATTGATCTAATGCAATAAAAACTAGGTAGTAGGTGGTATGATCAAAGTGTTACTTGCCTTGCTGATGATCCGCAAAACCTAGCGATTCGAAGTAGCAAGCGGCGCACTCCGGGTACTCTATCGCAAACAAACAAGCATACAATAAGTACTCAACTAATGCACAGGTAAAACTCGAGTAAGAGATCTAACCAGAAAGTTCAACTTAAGAACTCCGGTTGGCAAAAAGAATCAAATCGAACGAAGCAACGAAAGACAAACGGCAAAAGAAACAAGCTTCGTTTACTATTCTGAATCTAGGGAAATTTTTACAGTGGCAAAAACTTGTTTGAGTTGGTTAAACGGAAAGAGGGTTTCGAGACGAAATTCCAGGCGGTTGAATCACCTGATTCCGATAAACGAGCGAAAAGTTAGACTAGAACAAAAAACGGATCAGGAATCGCGATCAGAAAAATCGCGGATTTAATCTGAGAAAAAGAAAACGACGAACAGATTAACGAACGAACGTTCGTTAACTGGATCTAAACGATGAACGCGTTCGTTAAAACGAACGAACGGGCGAACGCTTGCTAAATAAATAAACCGGAAAAACCAGTCTATATAAAAACGAACTAAAAAACTAAATGAAACCGACGGAAAACCGATCGGTTTTTTTAAAAAACCGGCGGCGAGGTCTACCTCCTGCGGAGGCGGATCCGGCGGCGGCGCGGGCGGCGGCGCGCGGCTTGGCGGGCTAGGGCAGCGGCTAGGGTTTGGTGGGGGTCCGGCTGGGCCTCCCCGGCTTATAAAGCCGGCCGGGCCAAGTGTCCAGGTCAAACACGTCCCGGTAAGTCGGTTGCGCGTTTTTTAAATAGTTACGCTTAGAAAAAAGCAAAAGGAATACTAAACGGACTCCAAAAATCCTGAAATAAATTTTCCTCGGCTTCTAAAATCAAGCCGCACAGGATAAACATTTATTTGGGGCCTAAATGCAATTTTGAAAAAACGCAATTTTTTCTAAATTCAAATAAAATAGCAAATAAAACCAAAATAAAATCTTATTTGATTTTTTTATTAAATCCTCAGTATTTCTTTATTTTTGGAAAAGTCATTTTATTGCCTCTCTCATATTTTGATAATAGAAATATTTAAAGATAAAATAAATAGAATCAAATGATCCTATTTCCAAAATTTGAGAAAACTCAAATATGAAAATAACGAAATCCCCAACTCTCTCCGAGGGTCCTTGAGTTACGTAGAATTTTCTAGAATCAACCAAAATGCAATAAAATATGATATGCAATGATGATCTAGGGTATAACATTCCAAATTGAAAATTTGGGATGTTATAGTTTCGGGAGTTTCTAAGTGAGAATTCAAGTAGCTCCTAGGATTTCTTTCCGACAGATGTATGATATGAAATTGGCGTTCAACGTCTAGTGGTCCGCCTATCCACGGTTGGTTTTATAGTGGTCTCGTTGTGTCTTAAATATTCCTTGGCTATGCTGACTCAGGGACGCTTCATATGTCATGTGCACTACCTTGTACATGATGGTGCTGTACGATCGAGCCCGTGTAGACCCCACCACGAAAACTTCGGACGAAATCTCTATCATATGTTTGTTCCAGCTTTATTCTGCAAGCAAATCCTTTGTTTTGTTTTATTGTGGTATTCGAGTTGCTTCAATGTCTAGTGCTGATTCCATACCTTTCCTAAGCGGTGTTCTCATATTTCTATGTGACTACTAATCCTTCATGATAATCGAGTTTGTCATGTAAATCCTTTTCAACCGGCGTTTTCTCTTCAGGTGGATCCAATCTTGTCAACATTCGCAAGATCAACTCAAAGTCTTCTCAACGTGGTTTGTTTCATTCGTCCCAAGTTGCTTTTGTTTTACCCCCCCCCCCCCCCCTTTTTTTTCAAGGACTAAGATCTCTTAATCGAGTATCTTTTTATTGATAGGAAGCCTCTCCATTCTTTTCTTTCAATGTTCTTATCCGGTGGTTCTCATGAAGATTCTAACGGAGCTTCTAGTTTATCATTCTTCGTTCTTTTTTCTTCTCCAGTGGATCCAATTCAAGCTTTGTGGATCATATCCTTTTCCTCGTTTTCAAATACCTTCTCATGCCTGTGCACCTCATAATCATTCCTCTCGCTATTCATTGGTTCGGGAGTGCTGAAGATATCTCAGAAGGCTCGTCTTTTCATTCAAGATCTGTTCAACCTATTTCGAGGATGGTATCTCATTCAAGCCATTTAATTCAACCGGTGCAATCTATCTTTTGAATTGTTCAACGGTGTTTCTTTTGAGTGGGCCCTAACCCACAGGTCTTTTCCAGGATCTTACCTGACTCTTCTTATTTCCCGGAGATTATCAAATTCTTTTCCAATCTTGACGTAAGAATGTGTTATCATCAGTCAAATGCCTTCTCCAAGATCTTGCACATTCTTTTCATCGTTGGCTCAACCTTTCTAATTTTCATCCCGGAGTATCTCAACAATTCATGGTGGTGTTTCTCATTGTCATTCTCTTCAATTGAAGACCGAAGAAGAGTTCTCCTCCATATCTTGCTCCATTCTCTTCAAGATCCATGGTTCTAGCTTGATGCCTTCCTCTCATAATTGTTTTTGATTGTGAGAATTCTTTCCACCTATCCGGAGCAATTCAAGATTTTTTTCCAGTTTGATTCTCCGAAGGCCATCATTTCGGGATTATTCATTACAGCTTTCAGCTCTCATTTTCAATTCTTACCGGTGCATCCTTCAAGTGTTCTCTAATCAGCTCGGGATCTCTTCGTTCACTTGCATCTATACTCTCTCAAGAATCTTCGTTTATTTGCTAATCCTTCCCGGTGTTTCTTCATCTTTTATTCGTTCATTTTCAATTCTTACGGTGGTTCGTTCAAGAGTTCTCTACCTTGGTTAGCATATCAATTCATTCGTTATTTCCAATCCTACCAGTGGATCGTCGAAAACTTTCTCAAGTTTGCGCTATATCTATCTTAATCCTTTCCATTGAGAATAAGTAGTATGCCAAATTCATTTCTTGGCATCAATTTAGATTGATGAATGATAAGCATAATGTAATTCTTATTCTTGTTTCATCAAGTAAATTCAATTTCTGCTTTCCGGAGTGATCCATCATATCACATTCTTGGTTTGAGATACTTTATCTTTTATTTTTCCGGAGTTCCTACTTCTCTCAATTTTCTCTTCTTGAATATCCATTTAATCATTCCAAGGCTTCACCTTATTTTCTCAAGTTCTCTTTCTTTTGTCATCCTTTTGTTTACCGGAGTTCTCCATGGAGGCTCTACATGATGTTTCATAAAGGATTTAATTCCTTCTCGAAGTGTTCATCAAGATTCTTTTTAGAGGAGCTCAATTATTATTCTTCTTCCAATCCGAAGTGAAATTGTTCTCCCTTATCTTTTGAGGTGGTAGTATATCATTCTTCATTCACAAGAATGAGATATTTAAACCCATCAATCTCTTCATTGGAGTTATCTTGGGTTATATTTCACCTAAAGCTTTCCCTATGGATTGTTGCTATTTATGGTGCTTATAAATTACCCAAGTTCTTCATTCATCCTCCCGGTGAAATAAGTTTCTCGTCTCCTTGTTCATATCAATCCAATCTATTGTTTCTGTTAGTGGCAGAATTTCACCTCATAATTTTGAGAAGTTTTCCATAAGCCCACTACAAGCTTACTCTTTTCATTGTTGGTTTTCCAACAACTCCATTCAACCTTTTCCTCGTAAGCATGCTCTTTCAAATTTAATTGCGAGAGTTGCCATTATTCTTATCTATTGTTTTCTTTCCAACCATCTAGTTTTCCATTCATTTGTTTCGGAGGCATTGTGATGTTGCTCTCTTCGTCACATCATCTCATTTTGCCAAGATCATGTTCTTTCCTTTTGCTTATCCATTCAATCGGAGTGTCGTGTTTTCATTCGAGATCTCTCATCTTGTCAAGTTCTTAATCAATTCCTTTTCTTTTCAGTCAGAATGCGGCCGAAATTTTATCATTCCTTTTCCTTCTCTATCTTGTTTTAACCAGAGTGTCATTTCTATCATTCCTCTTCTCATCGGAGTCTCATCCAAGTGCTTTCGTTTGGCAAAGTTTATATCCTTTACCTTCCATGTCCAACCGGAGTGTTGTCGTAATTGATCCTTATCGTTCCTTATAAATCTCATTTCAATTGGAGTGCTTGCATGTACCTATTGTCCATTGTAACATTTTTCTTATGTCTTTCAACCTACAAGGGTCTAGTAAGGTTCCTTGTTCCTCTTCTCTAACGGAATGTTTTCAACTTTGTTCATCTCCATTGTTTTCTTTTCCCAAATGGTTCAACCTCTCAAGGTTCATGGTTTCACTCGTTTGTCAAAGAAGCAACTTAGTTTACCTCTTCTTTTCCTCTTCCTTTTCCCTCCGGGGCCATCCTAGATCTTGGGACGAGATCCTCTCGTAGTGGTGGAGTGTTGTGACGCCCCGAGACCATTGCGCCAGGTGTCGTCCAGTTATTTGCTGCTGTTGCCTTGTCATTTGCTTGCATGTTGCATCTTGCCATGTCATCATCTGCATTGCATCATCATGTTTTCAAAACATGCATCCATCCGTGTTTCCCCCAGTTCCGTCCATTGTCCGTTCCGAGCCCAACCACACTTGCACGCGCCCGCGGCACGTTCGAAATATTATTTTTATAAGTTGCCGGAAAATGTTCTCAGAATGGGATGAGAGTTGGCGTGCGGTCTTATTTTAGTGTAGGTAGACCGCGTGTCAAATTTCTTTGTGTTCGGAGTCCATTTGATGCCCCAACGAATAACTATAGCGGCACCGCTGCCGGTCTAACGTCGGACGTTTTCGGTCTCCGAAAACAGTCGTCGGGCCTCTCTCTCTTCTCTTCTCTCAGCTCGAGCCCTTCTTCACAGCTCACCTAGTCCATCCACCTACCCCTCTTCGCGTCCGGAGCTGTCCGATGCGATCGCACGGTCCGAAAACCCCTCTTTGCACAGTGTACCGACCCCTCGCGTGCGTGTCCCAAACTTCCCTGGACCCGACCCGGACAGTTGTCACCGTTGGGTCTGGATCATCCCCAAACATCTACAAAACATCTCCGTTTCGTTTATTGGACTTCTTAACCTATATTTTTCTTAGCCGTCTGATTTAGATCGAAGGGCTTCCATTAGTCTGCATATAGACCCACTCACTATATAAACCTGCAACCCTAAATTCTAGGGGGCTTGTCCCATCCATCCTTTCCCATCGCGCCTCCGCCACCCACTTAGCATCTTCATCGGGATCCCTCCTGGTCCACCCACCTCTCCTCGATTTCAGTCACCGGCAATTCGTCGTCAAACCTACGCAACCGGCACTCTCCTCTGTATCCTCTCGATCTCTCCCCACCAACCCCAGCCACTCCTCTCGATCCAACCTCTCCTTTGCCCAAGCGCCGAGGGCACCCGTCCTCGCATAGGTGGCCGCCGGCCAGCAGCAGCAGCCCCACGCGCTGTCCGAGCCTCCCCTGCATCCTTGTCGTTGTTCGCTCCTCCCGCACCTGAGGCCCCGAGCTCCTCCTCCGATGCTCGCCGCGGGAGCTCCTCCTTGCCCGCGCCTGGAGGACGCCGAGCTGTCGACGCACCTCCCCAACCCTCTGCATCGCCTGGATCCGGCTGGGTCCATGCTTCCCTGCCGTCGGCGCCACCAAGCCCTGCTTCGTGCCATCCCCCCGTTGACTGCGAGCTCGCGCTCGAGCTTTGCCTCTGCGAGCATCATCTGCTTTGCCCTTCTATTCCCCCGCTCGTCCAATCGTGTGTGTTGACCATGCTCTGCTGCCCCTGCATCCAGCTGCTCGATCTGCGAGTGCCTCACCTCGATCTAGAGTGGCCTCGATCTGTAGTGGCCCAGCGCCACGCCCATCGACCTCCAGATGCACCAAACTTGGCCACACCGCTGTAGGCCCAGCAACCGGCCTCCTTCCTCCACCGACTGGGCTTGGCCCATGGTGAGATTCCTTCCCCCAGCGCCTGTTACTGATGGGCCAACCAGATCCGGCCCGTATCGTGTTTTTTACATAGAACGTTTTCCTATTTCTCCCAGAGAACGTCAGTTTTGCAGAAACACCCTTGAACTTCATGCATATTTTAACTCACAAACTAAGCATCACATGTAAAAACTTAATATATGAAACTTGCTTAGAATTTTGTGTAGATTAATAATTTGCCATTTTCATCTATGTTTAAAATGCTTAAAATGTTGTTTGTTTAAATTTTGCCCTTGCCATGCTAAAATGCTTTATTTCATAACTAAATAACCATAACTCAGAATTTAATAAACTTTATATGTAAATGGGGTGGAAAAATGCCTAGATTATCATGATGGCTTTACTTTGCATGTTTAACAACTCTAAAATTTGGTTTAGGGCAGAACAGTACCAAATCCATAATTATGCTCATGAGGATTTTCTGGACTTGTTGCTTGTTGTTCCGGCCTCATTTAAACTTGCCTAGATAGGTAGTTTTACTTTGCTACACCCCTTGCCATGTTAAAAAACATTTAATATTGTTGGGTACATAAACGAGATCGAACTAAATAATTGTTGTGGTGTTTCGTCAATATGCAACTCGTTGCATATCGAGCTCCACTTAACTTGTAGTTTTGCTTGTGCACTTTGCCATGCCATGCATAATTAAACCGGACATGTATCATACTTGATTGTGCATCATGCCATGATCGGTTGTTTACTACGTTGTTTGCTTCTTTTCGGTGTTTCTTCTTCCGGTTGGTTTCAATAAGGTCGCGTTTGTGAGGATTCGTTCGACTACGTCCGTTTGTCTTCTTCATGGACTCGTTCTTCTTCCTTGCGGGATCTCATGCAAGATGACCATACCCTCGAAATCACTTCTATCTTTGCTTGCTAGATGCTCGCTCTTTTGCTATGCCTATGCTATGATACCTACCACTTTCTTATCATGCCTCCCATATTGCCATGTCAAACCTCTAACCCACCTTGTCCTAGCAAACCGTTGTTTGGCTATGTTACCGCTTTGCTCAGCCCCTCTTATAGCGTTGCTAGTTGCAGGTGAAGATTGGAGTTTGTTCCATGTTGGAACATGGATATTTTGTTGGGATATCACAATATCTCTTATTTAATTAATGCATCTATATACTTGGTAAAGGGTGGAAGGCTCGGCCTTATGCCTGGTGTTTTGTTCCACTCTTGCCGCCCTAGTTTCCGTCATACCAGTGTTATGTTCCTTGATTTTGCGTTCCTTACATGGTCGGGTTATAATGGGAACCCCTTGACAGTTCGCTTTGAATAAAACTCCTCCAGCAAGGCCCAACCTTGGTTTTACCATTTGCACTAACAACCTACCACCTTCCCTTGGGTTCTGCAGACTCAAGGGTCATCTTTATTTAACCCCCCCCCCAGGCCAATGCTTCTCTAAGTGTTGGTCTGAACTGAGTAGACTGCGGGGCCACCTCGGGGAAACTTGAGGGTTGGTTTTACTCGTAGGATGTCTCATCCGGTGTTGCCCTGAGAACGAGATATGTGCAGCTCCTATCGGGATTGTCGGCGCATCGGGTGGCTTTGCTGGTCTTGTTTTACCATTGTCGAGATGTCTTGTAACCAGGATTCCGAGTTTGATCGGGTCTTCCTGGGACAAGGAATATCCTTCGTTGGCCGTGAGAGCTTGTGATGGGCTAAGTTGGGACACCCCTGCAGGGTTTTGAACTTTCGAAAGCCGTGCCCGCGGTTATGGGCAGATGGGAATTTGTTAATGTCCGATTGTAGAAAACCTGAATCAAAACTTAACTGAAATGGATCAACAGCGTGTGTAACCGTGATGGTCTCTTTCCGGCGGAGTTCGGGAAGTGAACACGGTGTTGGAGTTATGCTTGATGTAGGTTGTTCTAGGATCACTTCTTGATCATAGTTTCTCGACCCTGCCTTTGCCTTCTCTTCTCGCTCTCATTTGCATATGTTAGCCACCATATATGCTAGTGCTTGCCGCAGCTCCACCTCATACCTTTTTCCCTACCTATAAGCTTAAATAGTCTTGATTGCGAGGGTGTGAGATTGCTGAGTCCCCGTGACTCACAGATACTTCCAAAACCAGCTTGCAGGTGCCGATAATATCGTGCAGGTGACGCAACCGAGCTCAAGGAGGAGCTCGATGAAGATCTCGTGCATTGTGTTGTTTCATTTCAGTTGATTAGTAGTGGAGCCCAGTTGGGACGATCGGGGATCTGTAGCATTAGGGGTAGTCTTCTTTTATTTTGGTTCCGTAGTCGGACCTTGATTGTACTGGATGTTGTAATGCTTTATTCATGTATTGTGTGAAGTGGCGAGTGTAAGCCAACTATGTATCTCTTTCCTTATTTAGTACATGGGATGTGTAAATATTACCCTTCTTGCGACATTGCTTACAATGTGGTTATGCCTCTAAGTCATGCTTCGACACATGGGAGATATAGCCGCATCGTGGGCGTTACATAACCTTTTGAGTTCATATCTATCTTTGCAAGCTAAAATAGCAAAATAAGCTTCTTGATCAAATAAATAACCCTCGGGAATAACAAGTGATTCTTCATCATCATAATCAGATTCCATATTTTCAATTTCTCTAGCCCTAGCAAGTTGTTCATCGAGAAAATCACTAAGTGGCATAGTAGTATCAGGCATACAGGTAGTTTCATCATAAGTATCATGCATAGCAGAAGTGGCATCATCAATAACATGTGACATATCAGAACGGATAGCAGAAGCAGGTGTAGGTGTCGCAAATTTACTCATAACAGAAGGTGAATCAAGTGCGGAGCTAGATGGCAGTTCCTTACCTCCCCTCGTAGTTGAGGGATAGATCTTGGTTTTTGGATCTCTCAAGTTCTTCATAGTGTCCAACAGATATAAATTCCAAGTGACTCAAAGAATAGAGCTATGTTCCCCGGCAACGACGCCAGAAATTAGTCTTGATAACCCACAAGTATAGGGGATCACAACAGCTTTCGAGGGTAGAGTATTCAACCCAAATTTATTGATTCGACACAAGGGGAGCCAAAGAATATTCTCAAGTATTAGTGGCTGAGTTGTCAATTCAACCACACCTGGAAACTTAGTATCTGCAGCAAAGTGTTTAGTAGCAAAGTAATATGATAGCGATGGTAACGGTATCAAAAGAGTAAAGAAAGCAAAGTAATGTTTTTGGTATTTTGTAGTGATTGTAACAATAGCAACGGGAAAGTAAATAAGCGTAAACCAGTATATGGAAAGCTTGTAGGCATCGGATCAATGATGGATAATTATGTCGGATGTGGTTCATCATGTAACAGTCATAACATAGGGTGACACAGAACTAGCTCCAATTCATCAATGTAATGTAGGCATGTATTCCGAATATAGTCATATGTGCTTATGGAAAAGAACTTGCATGACATCTTTTGTCCTACCCTCCCGTGGCAGCGGGGTCCTAATGGAAACTAAGGGATATTAAGGCCTCCTTTTAATAGAGAACCGGAACAAAGCATTAGCACATAGTGAATACATGAACTCCTCAAACTATGGTCATCACCGGTAAGTATCCCGGTTATTGTCACTTCGGGGTTAACGGATCATAACACATAATAGGTGACTATAGACTTGCAAGATAGGATCAAGAACTCTCATATATTGATGAAAACATAATAGGTTCATATCTGAAATCATGGCACTCGGGCCCTAGTGACAAGCATTAAGCATAACAAAGTCATAGCAACATCCATCTCAGAACATAGTGGATACTAGGGATCAAACCCTAACAAAACTAACTCGATTACATGATAAATCTCATCCAACCCATCACCGTCCAGCAAGCCTATGATGGAATTACTCACGCACGACGGTGAGCATCATGAAATTGGTGATGGAGGATGGTTGATGATGACGATGGCGACGGATTCCCCTCTTCGGAGCCCCGAACGGACTCCAGATCAACCCTCCCGAGAGGTTTTAGGGCTTGGCGGTAGCACCGTATCGTAAAACGCGATGATTTCTTCTCTTCTATTTTTTCTCCCCAGAAGCAGATATATAGAGTTGGAGTTGGAGTCGGGAGGTTTCTAGGGGGCCCACGAGGTAGGGGGCACGCCCCCACCCTCGTGGAAAGGGTGTGGGCCCCCTGGTCTTCATCTTTGGCGAGGATTTTTTATTATTTATTGTAAGATATTCCGTGGAGTTTCAGGTCATTCTGAGAAGTTTTGTTTTCTGCACATAAAACAACATCATGGCAGTTCTGCTGAAAATAGCGTCAGTCCGGGTTAGTTCCATTCAAATCATACAAGTTAGAGTCCAAAACAAGGGCAAAAGTGTTTGGAAAAGTAGATACGACGGAGACGTATCAGCGGGCAGTAGCCGCCGCCCGCCGGGCGAATTCTGAATGAAATATGCCCTAGAGGCAATAATAAAGTTGTTATTTATATTTCCTTATATCATGATAAATGTTTATTATTCATGCTAGAATTGTATTAACCGGAAACTTAGTACATCTATGAATACATAGACAAATAGAGTGTCACTAGTTTGCCTCTACTTGACTAGCTCGTTGAATTAATGTTGGTTATGATTCCTAACCATAGACATGAGTTGTCATTTGGATAACGGGATCACATCATTAGAGAATGATGTGATTGACTTGACCCATCCATTAGCTTAGCACGATGATTGTTTAGTTTATTGCTATTGCTTTCTCCATAACTATACATGTTCCTATGACTATGAGATCATGCAACTCCCGAATATCGAAGGAAAACTTTGTGTGCTACCAAACTTCACAATGTAACTAGGTGATTATAAAGGTGCTCTACAGGTGTCTCCGATGGTGTTTGTTGAGTTGGCATGGATTAAGATTAGCATTTTTCACTCCAATTGTCGGAGAGGTATCTCTGGGCCCTCTCGGTAATGTACATCACTATAAGCCTTGCAAGTAATGTAGCTAATGAGTTAGTTACGGGATGTAGCATTACAAAACGAGTAAAGAGACTTGCCGGTAACGAGATTTAACTAGGTATTGAGATACCGACGATCGAATCTCGGGCAAGTAGCATACCAATGACAAAGGGAACAACATATACCATTATGCGGTTTGACCGATAAATATCTTCGTAGAATATGTAGGAGCCAATATGAGCATCTAGGTTCCGCTATTGGTTATTGACCGGAGACATGTCTCGGTCAAGTCTACATAGTTCTCAAACCCGTAGGGTCCGCACGCTTAACGTTCGGTGACGATCGATATTACGAGTTTATGTGTTTTTATGTACCAAAGATAGTTCGAAGTCCCAGATTTGATCACTGACATGACGAGGAGTCTCAAAATGGTCGAGACATAAAGATTGATATATTGGATGACTATGTTTGGACATCGGAAGGGTTCCGAGTAAGTTTGGACGAATACCGGAGTACCGGGGGGTTACCGGAACCCCCCGGGGAGTGTATTGGGCCTCATGGGCCTTGGTGAAGAGAGGAAGGAGCGGCCAGGGCAGGCCGCACGCCCCCTCCCCCTCTACTCCGAATTGGACTAGGAAGGAGGGGGGCGGCGGCGGCCCCCTTTTTCCTTCGCCCTCTCTTCTCCTTCCTTCCCTCCTACTCCTACTCATGGAAGGGGTGGAATGCTACTCCCGGTGGGAGTAGGACTCCCCTTGGGGCGCGCCTAGGAGGCCGGCCTCCTCGCCCTCCTACACTCCTTTATATACGGGGGAGGGGGCACCCCATAGACACACTAGTTGATCATTGATCTTTTAGCCGTGTGCGGTGCCCTCTCCACCATAATCCACCTTGGTTATATTGTAGCGGTGCTTAGGCGAAGCCCTGTTCTGGTAGCATCATCATCACCGTCATCATGCCGTCGTGCTGATGAAACTCTCCCTCGAAGCTCTACTGGATCGTGAGTTTGCGAGACATCACCGAGCTGAACGTGTGCAGATCACGGAGGTGTCGTACCTTCGGTGCTAGATCGGTCGATCATGAAGACATATGACTACATCAACCGCATTGTCATAATGCTTCCGCTTACAGTCTACGAGGGTACGTAGACGATACTCCCTCTCGTTGCTATGCATCACCATGATCTTGCGTGTGCGTAGGATTTTTTTTGAAATTACTACGTTTCCCAACGGTGGCATCCGAGCTAGGTTTATGCGTAGATGTGACATGCACGAGTAGAACACAAAGGAGTTGTGGGTGTGGGTATATACATATTGCTTGCCATCACTAGTTGATTCTTGATTCAACGACATTGTTGGATGAAGTGGCCCAGACCGACATTACGCGTACGCTTACGCGAGACTGGTTCTACCGACGTGCTTCGCACACAGGTGGCTAGTGGGTGTCTGTTTCTCCAGCTTTAGTTGAATCGGATTCAATGAATAGGGTTCTTTCTGAAGATCAAAAAGCAATTACTATACCGCGTTGTGGTTTTTGATGCGTAGGTAAGAATGGTTCTTGCTCAGCCCGTAGCAACCACGTAAAACTTGCAACAACAAAGTAGAGGACGTCTAACTTGTTTTTGCAGGGCATGTTGTGATGTGATATGGTCAAGACATGATGCTAAATTTTATTGTATGAGATGATCATGTTTTGTAACACAGTTATCGGCAACTGGCAGGAGCCATATGGTTGTCGCTTTATTGTATGAAATGCAATCGCCATGTAATTGCTTTACTTTATCACTAAGCGGTAGAGATAGTCGTAGAGGCAATAGTTGGCAAGACGACAACGATGCTTCGATGGAGATCAAGGTGTCAAGACGGTGATGATGGTGATCATGATGGTGCTTTGGAGATGGAGATCAAAGGCACAAGATGATGATGGCCATATCATAGCACTTATATTGATTGCATGTGATGTTTATCCTTTATGCATCTTATTTTTCTTAATTCGGCGGTAGCATTATAAGATGATCTCTCACTAAATTTCATGGTATAAGTGTTCTCCCTGAGTATGCACTGTTGCTACAGTTCATCGTGCCAAGACACCACGTGATGATCGGGTGTGATAAGCTCTACGTTCACATACAATGGGTGCAAGCCAGTTTTGCACACGCAGAATACTCGGGTTAAACTTGATGAGCCTAGCATATGCAGATATGGCCTCGGAATTCTGGAGACCGAAAGGTCGAGGGTGAATCATATAGTAGATATGATCAACATAGTGATGTTCACCATTGAAAACTACTCCATCTCATGTGATGATCTGACATGGTTTAGTTGATATGGATCACGTGATCACTTAGATGATTAGAGAGATGTCTATCTAAGTGGGAGTTCTTAAGTAATTTGATTAATTGAACATTAATTTATCATGAACTTAGAACCTGATAGTATTTTGCATGTCTATGTTGTTGTAGATAGATGGCCCATGCTGTTGTTCCGTTGAATTTTAATGCATTCCTAGAGAAAGCTAAGTTGAAAGATGATGGTAGAAACTACACAAACTGGGTCCGTAACTTGAGGATTATCCTCATTGCTGCACAGAAGAATTATGTCCTGGAAGCACCGCTAGGTGACAAACCCACTACAGGAGCAACGCCAAATGTTATGAACACCTAGCAGAGTAAAGCTGATGACTACTCGATAGTTCAGTGTGCCAGGCTTTATGGCTTAGAACCGGGACTTCAACGACGTTTTGAACGTCATGGAGCATATGAGATGTTCCTGGAGGTGAAGTTAATATTTCAAGCAAATGCCCGGATTGAGAGATATGAAGTCTCCAATAAGTTCTACAGCTGCAAAATGGAGGAGAATAGTTTTGTCAGTGAACATATACTCAGAATGTCTGGGTACCACAACCACTTGACTCAACTGGGAGTTAATCTTCCTCATGATAGTGTCATTCACAGAGTTCTTCAATCACTGACACCAAGCTACAAAAGCTTCGTGATGAACTATAATATGCAAGGGATGGATAAGATGATTCGTGAGCTCTTCGCCACGCTAAACGCTGCGGAGGTAGAAATCAAGAAGGAGCATCAAGTGTTGATGGTCAACAAGACCACTAGTTTCAAGAAAAATGGTAAAGGGAAGAAGGGAACTTAAAGAAGAACAGCAAGCCAGTTGTTGCTCAAGTGAAGAAACCCAAGTCTGGCCCTAAGCCTGAGACTGAGTGCTTCTACTTCAAAGGAACCGGTCACTGGAAGCGGAACTGACCCAAGTATTTGGCGGAGAAGAAGGATGGCAAAGTGAAAGGTATATTTGATATACATGTTATTGATGTGTACCTTACTAATGCTCGCAGTAGTGCCTGGGTATTTGATACTGGTTCAGTTGCTAACATTTGCAACTCAAAATAGGGGCTACGGATTAAGCGAAGATTGGCTAAGGACGAGGTGACGATGCGCGTGGGAAATGGTTCTAAAGTCGATGTGATCGCCGTTGGCACGCTACCTCTACATCTACCTTCGGGATTAGTTTTAGACCTAAATAATTGTTATTTGGTGCCAGTGTTGAGCATGAACATTATATCTAGATCTTGTTTGATGCGAGACAGTTATTCATTTAAATTAGAGAATAATGGTTGTTCTATTTATATGAGTAATATCTTTTATGGTCATGCACCCCTGATGAGTGGTCTATTTTTACTAAATCTTGATAGTAGTGATACACATGTTCATAGTATTGAAGCCAAAAGATGCAGAGTTGATAATGATAGTGCAACTTATTTGTGGACTGTCATTTAGGTCATATTGGTATAAAGCGCATGAAGAAACTCCATTCTGATTGACTTCTGGAATCACTTGATTATGAATCACTTGGTACTTGCGAACCATGCCTCATGGGCAAGATGACTAAAACTCCGTTCTCCGGAACAATGGAGCGAGCAACAGAGTTATTGGAAATCATACATATTGATGTATGTGGTCCAATGAACATTGAAGCTCGCGACGGATATCGTTATTTTCTCACCTTCACAGATGATTTGAGCAGATATGGGTATATCTACTTGATGAAACATAAGTCTGAAACATTTGAAAAGTTCAAATAATTTCAGAGTGAAGGGGAAAATCATCACAACAAGAAAATCAAGTTTCTACGATCTAATTGTGGAGGTGAATATTTGAGCTATGAGTTTAGACTTCATTTGAAACAATGTGGAATAGTTTCACAACTCACGCCACCTAGAACACCACAGCGTAATGGTGTGTCTGAACGTCGTAATCATACTTTACTAGATATGGTGCGATCTATGATGTCTCTCACTGATTTACCGCTATTGTTTTGGGGTTACGCTTAAGAGACAGCTCCATTCACGTTAAATAGGGCACCATCTAAATCCGTCGAGACGACACCTTATGAACTATGGTTTGGCAAGAAACCCAAGTTGTCATTTCTTAAAGTTTGAGGCTGCGATGCTTATGTGAAAAAGCTTCAACCTGATAAGCTCGAACCCAAATCGGAGAAATGTGTCTTCATAGGATACCCAAAGGAGACTGTTGGGTAACCTTCTATCACAGATCCGAAGGCAAGATATTCGTTGCTAAGAATGGATCCTTTCTAGAGAAGGAGTTTCTCTCGAAAGAAGTGAGTGGGAGGAAACTAGAACTTGACGAGGTAATTGTACCTTCTCCTTTATTGGAAAGTAGTTTATCACTGAAATCAGTTCCAGTGATTCTTACGCCAGTAAGTGAGGAAGCTAATGATGATGATCATGAAACTTTTGATCAAGTTACTACCGAACCTCGTAGGTCAACCAGAGTAAGATCCGCACCAGAGTGGTACGGCAATCCTGTTCTGGAAGTCATGTTACTTGACAATGACGAACCTACGAACTATGAGGAAGCGATGATGAGCCCAGATTCCGCAAAATGGCTTGAGGCCATGAAATTTGAGATAGGATCCATGTATGAGAACTAAGTGTGGACTTTGGTTGACTTGCCCGATGATCGGCGGGCCATAGAAAATAAATGGATCTTCAAGAAGAAGACTGACGCTGACGGTAATGTTACTGTCTACAAAGCTCGATTTGTTGCAAAAGGTTTTCGACAAGTTCAAGGAGTTGACTACAATGAGACCTTCTCATCCGTAGCAATGCTTAAGTCCATCCAAATCATGTTAGCAATTGCCACATTTTATGATTATGAAATTTGGCAAATGGATGTCAAAACTGCATTCCTTAATGGATATCTTAAAGAAGAGTTGTATATGATGCAACCAGAAGGTTTTGTCGATCCAAAAGGTGCTAACAAAGTGTGCAAGCTCCAGCGATCCATTTATGGACTGGTGCAAGCCTCTCGGAGTTGGAATATACGCTTTGATAGTGTGATCAAAGCATATGGTTTTATACAGACTTTTGGAGAAGCCTGTATTTAAAAGAAAGTGAGTGGGAGCTCTGTAGCATTTCTGATATTATATGTAGATGACATATTGTTGATCGGAAATGATACTGAATTTCTAAATAGCATAAAAGGATACTTGAATAAGAATTTTTCAATGAAAGACCACGGTGAAGCTGCTTATATATTTGGCATCAAGATCTATAGAGATAGATCAACACGCTTAATTGGACTTTCACAAACCACATACCTTGATAAAGTTTTTAAGAAGTTCAAAATGGATCATGCAAAGAAAGGGTTCTTGCCAGTATTACAAGGTGTGAAGTTGAGTCGGACTCAATGCCCGACCACTGCAGAAGATAGAGAGAAAATGAAAGGTGTTCCCTATGCTTCAGCCATAGGCTTTATCATGTATGCAATGTTGTGTACCAAACTTGATGTGTGCCTTGCTATAAGTTTAGCAGGGATGTACCAAAGTAATCCAGGAGTGGATCACTGGACAGCGGTCAAGAACATCCTAAAATACCTGAAAAGGACTAAGGATATGTTTCTCGTATATGGAGGTGACAAAGAGCTCGTCGTAAATGGTTACATCGATGCAAGCTTTTACACTGATCCGGATGACTCCAAGTCACAAACCGGATACATGTTCTTATTAAATGGTGGAGCTGTTAGTTGGTGTAGTTCCAAGCAGAGCGTCGTGGTAGGATCTACATGTGAAGCGGAATATGATACGTCTCCAACGTATCTATAATTTTTGATTGCTCCATGCTACTTTATCTACTGTTTTGGACTATATTGGGCTTTATTTTCCACTTTTATATTATTTTTGGGACTAACCTATTAACCGGAGGCCCAGCCCATAATTGTTGTTTTTTTGCCTATTTCAGTATTTCGAGGAAACAGAATATCAAACGGAGTCCAAACGGAATGAAACCTTCGGGAACGTGATCTTCGCACCAAACGTGATCCAGGAGACTTGGACCCTACTCCAAGAAGTTTCCGGGGAGGTCACGAGGCAGGAGGGCGCCCCCCCGGACGTGCCCCCTGCCTCGTGGGCCCCTCGGAGCTCCACCGACGTGCTCCTTCCTCCTATATATACCTACGTACCCTCATTAGACCAAAGAGGGAGCCAAAAACCTAATTCCACCGCCGCAACTTCATGTATCCACGAGATCCCATCTTGGGGCCTGTTCCGGAGCTCCGCCGAAGAGGGCATCCATCACGGAGGGCTTCTACATCAACACCATAGCCCTTCCGATGAAGTGTGAGTAGTTTACTTCAGACCTTCGGGTCCATAGCTAGTAGCTAGACGGCTTCTTCTCTCTTTTTGGATCTCAATACAATGTTCTCCCCCTCTCTCGTGGAGATCTATTCGATGTAATCTTCTTTTTGCGGTGTGTTTGTTGAGACCGATGAATTGTGGGTTTATGATCCAACTTATCTATGAATAATATTTGAATCTTCTCTGAATTCTTTTATGTATGATTGAGTTATATTTGCACGTCTCTTCGAATTATCCGTTTGGTTTGGCCAACTAGATTGGTAGTTCTTGCAATGGGAGAAGTGCTTAGCTTTGGGTTCAATCTTGCGGTGTCCTTACTCAATGACAGAAAGAGTTGCAAGGCACGTATTGTATTGTTGCCATCAAGGATAACAAGATGGGGTATTTATCATATTGCATGGATTTATTCCTCTACATCATGGCATCTTGCTTAAGGCGTTACTCTATTTTTTTACTTAATACTCTAGATGCATGCTGGATAGCGGTCGATGAGTGGAGTAATAGTAGTAGATGCAGGCAGGAGTCGGTCTACTTGTCACAGACGTGATGCCTATATACATGATCATACCTAGATAACCTCATAACTATGCTCAATTCTATCAATTGCTCAACAGTAATTTGTTCACCCACCGTAGAATATCTATGCTCTTGAGAGAAGCCACTAGTGAAACCTATAGCCCCCGGGTCTATTCTCATCATATCAATCTCCATTACTTTATTTTACTTGTTTTGCTTTTACTTTTCACTTTGCATCTTTATACCAAAAATACCAAAAATATTATCTCTATCAGATCTCACTCTCGTAAGTGACCATGAAGGGATTGACAACCCCTAAGCGTTGGTTGCGAGTTGCTACTGTTTTGTGCAGGTACGAGGGACTTGCGCGTGACCTCCTACTGGATTGATACCTTGGTTCTCAAAAACTGAGAGAAATACTTACGCTACTGTGCTGCATCACCCCCTCCTCTTCGGGGAAAACCAACGCTAGCTCGAGACATAGCAAGAAGGATTTCTGGCGCCGTTGCCGGGGAGGCCTACGCCAAGTCAAGTCAAGATTTACTCTCCCGTCGACGAGCCATTTCTGGTGCCGTTGCTGGGGAAGCCTACGCAAAAGTCAACATACCAAGTACCCATCACAATCTCTATCTCTTGCATTACATTATTTGCCATTTGCCTCTCGTTTTCCTCTCCCCCCTTCACCCTTGCCGTTTTATTCGCCCTCTCTTTCCCAATCTCCTCCTCTCTTTCCCTTTGCCTTTTGTTTGCTCGTGTGTTAGTTTGCTTGCTTGTCGTGATGGCCCAAGATGCTACCAAATTGTGTGACTCACCAATACCAATAACAATGGTTTCCTTAGCACTCTGATTGCTCCTCTTGCCAATACTGAATCTTGTGAAATCAATACTGCTTTGTTGAATATTGTTATGAAAGATCAATTCGCCGGCCTTCCTAGTGAAGATGCCGCTACTCATCTAAATGGCTTTCTTGATTTATGTGATATGCAAAAGAAAAAGGATGTCGATAATGATGTCGTTAAATTGAAGCTATTTCCTTTTTCGCTTAGAGATCGTGCTAAAGCGTGGTTTTCATCTTTGCCTAAAAATAGTATTGATTCTTGGAACAAGTGCAAAGATGCTTTTATCTCTAAGTATTTTCCTCCCGTTAAGATTATCTCTCTTAGGAATGATATTATGAATTTTAAGCAACTTGATCATGAACATGTTGCACAAGCTTGGGAGAGAATGAAATTAATGCTACGTAATTGTCCTACTCATGGTTTGAACTTATGGATGATTATACAAAAAATTTATGCTGGATTGAATTTTGCTTCTAGAAATCTTTTAGATTCGGCCGAGGGAGGAACTTTTATGGAAATCACTTTACGAGATGCAACTAAACTCCTAGATAATATTATGGTCAATTATTCTCAATGGCATACTGAAAGATCTACTAATAAAAAAGTGCATGCTATAGAAGAAATCAATGTTTTGAGTGAAAAGATGGATGAACTTAGGAATTTATTTGTTAAGAGTGTTTCTTCTGATCCCAATAATATGCCTTTATCTACTTTGCTTGAGAATAATAATGAATCTATGGATTTGAATTTTGTTGGTAGGAATAGTTTTGGTAACAACGCGTATAGTGGGAATTTTAATTCTAGGCCTTATCCTAGTAATCCTTCTAATAATTATGGAAATTCCTACAACAACTCTTATGGAAATTTTAATAAGATGCTCTCTGAATTTGAGAGTAGTGTTAAAGAATTTATGAATTCACAAAAGAATTTCAATGCTTTGCTTGAAGAGAAATTGCTTAAAGTTGATGATTTGGCTAGGAATGTTGATAGAATTTCTCTTGAGATTGATTCTTTAAAGCTTAGATCTATTACTCCTAAGCATGATATCAATGAGTCTCTCAAAGCCATGAGAATTTCCATTGATGAGTGCAAAGAAAGAACCGCTAGGATGCGTGCTTACAAAGATGCCTTTATTAAAGCGTGTTCTTCTAAATCCTATGAAAATCAAGATGAAGATCTGAAAGTTATTGATGTGTCCCCTATTAAATCTTTGTTTAGCAATATGAATCTTGATGAATCTGATTATGATCTTCCCTTACCTAGAAGGCGTTCTAAGAATTCTGAGTTTTTAGATCCTGATGATGAAATTGATAAAAAAAGGGATTGAAAAAAATAAAAATCAAGATATTGCTAAACCCACTATTTTGTATCTCAAGGAATTTAACTATGAAAATTGCTCTTTAATTGATTGTATTTCCTTGTTGCAATCCGTGTTAAATTCTCCTCATGCTTATAGTCGAAATAAGGCCTTTACCGAACACATTGTTGATGCCTTAATGCAATCTTATGAAGAAAAGCTTGAGTTGAAAGTTTCTATCCCTAGAAAACTCCATGATGAGTGGGAACCTACAATTAAGATTAAAATTAAAAATTACGAGTTTTATGCTTTTTGTGATTTGGGTGCTAGTGTCTCTACTATCCCCAAAGCTTTGTGTGATTTGCTAGATTTCCGTGACTTTGATGATTGCTCTCTAAACTTGCATCTTGCGGATTCCACTATTAAAAAGCCTATGGGAAGAATTAATGATGTTCTTATTGTTGCAAATAGGAATTATGTGCCCGTAGATTTTATCGTTCTTGATATAGATTGCAATCCTTCAGGTCCTATTATTCTTGGTAGACCTTTCCTTAGAACGATTGGTGCAATTATTGATATGAAGGAAGGGAATATTAAATTCCAATTTCCCTTAAAGAAGGGCATGGAACACTTTCCTAGAAAGAAAATAAAATTACCATATGAATCTATCATGAGAGCCACTTATGGATTGCCTACCAAAGATGGCAATACCTAGATCTATCCTTGCTTTTATGCCTAGCTAGGGGCGTTAAACGATAGCGCTTGTTGGGAGGCAACCCAATTTTATTTTGTGTTTTTTGTTTTTGGTTTTGTTTAGGAATAAATAACCCATCTAGATTCTGTTTAGATATGGTTTTTGTTGGAAATATGCCCTAGAGGCAATAATAAAAGCATTATTATTATATTTCCTTGTTCATGATAATTGTCTTTATTCATGCTATAATTGTGTTGTCCGGAAAACATAATACATGTGTGAATAATAGACACCAACATGTCCCTAGTAAGCCTCTAGTTGACTAGCTCGTTGATCAACAGATAGTCATGGTTTCCTAACTATGGACATTGGATGTCATTGATAACGAGATCACATCATTAGGAGAATGATGTGATGGACAGGACCCAATCCTAAACATAGCACAAGATCGTATAGTTTGTTTGCTAGAGTTTTCCAATGTCAAGTATCTTTTCCTTAGACCATGAGATCGTGTAACTCCCGGATACCGTAGGAGTGCTTTGGGTGTACCAAACGTCACAACTTAACTGGGTGACTATAAAGGTATACTACGGGTATCTCCGAAAGTGTCTGTTGGGTTGACACGGATCAAGACTGGGATTTGTCACTCCGTATGACGGAGAGGTATCACTGGGCCCACTCGGTAATGCGTCA
Source organism: Triticum urartu (assembly GCF_003073215.2). Classification (NCBI taxonomy): domain Eukaryota; kingdom Viridiplantae; phylum Streptophyta; class Magnoliopsida; order Poales; family Poaceae; genus Triticum; species Triticum urartu. The sequence goes on from NC_053028.1 coordinate 222,802,918, forward strand.
TCATAATGAGCTCAAAGTGACCAAGTGTCTGGTCACGGGATCATGCATTACGGTACGAGTAAAGTGACTTGCCGGTAACGAGATTGAACGAGGTATTGGGATACCGACGATCGAATCTCGGGCAAGTAACATACCGATTGACAAAGGGAATTGTATACGGGATTGATTGAATCCTCGACATCGTGGTTCATCCGATGAGATCATCGAGGAGCATGTGGGAGCCAACATGGGTATCCAGATCCCGCTGTTGGTTATTGACCGGAGTGCGATCTCGGTCATGTCTACATGTCTCCCGAACCCGTAGGGTCTACACACTTAAGGTTCGGTGACGCTAGGGTTGTAGGGATATGTATATGCAGTAACCCGAATGTTGTTCGGAGTCCCAGATGAGATCTCGGACGTCATGAGGAGTTACGGAATGGTCCGGAGGTAAAGAATTATATATAGGAAGTGCTATTTCGGGCATCGGGACAAGTTTCGGGGTCACCGGTATTGTACCGGGACCACCGGAAGGGTCCCGGGGGTCCACCGGGTGGGGCCACCTGCCCCGGGGCCACATGGGCTGTAGGGGTGTGCGCCTTGGCCTACATGGGCCAAGGGCACCAGCCCCATGAGGCCCATGCGCCTAGGGTTCAAGAAGGGAAGAGTCCCAAAAGGGGAAGGCACCTCCTAGGTGCCTTGGGGAGGAGGGATTCCTCCCTTGGCCGCCGCCCCCCTAGGAGATTGGATCTCCTAGGGCCGGCGCCCCCCCCCTTGGCCCTCCTATATATAGTGGGGAGATGGAGGACTTCTCACCCCACGCCTTTGGTGCCTCCCTCTCCCTCTCCAACACATCCTCCTCCTCCATAGTGCTTGGCGAAGCCCTGCCGGAGTACTGCAGCTCCACCACCACCACGTCGTCGTGCTGCTGCTGGAGCCATGTTCCTCAACCCCTCCTTCCTCCTTGCTGGATCAAGAAGAAGGAGACGTCACGCTGACCGTACGTGTGTTGAACGCGGAGGTGCCGTCCGTTCGGCGCTAGGATCTCCGGTGATTTGGATCACGTCGAGTACGCCTTCCTCATCCCCGTTCTTTGAACGCTTCCGTGCGTGATCTACAAAGGTATGTAGATGCAATCCGATCACTCGTTTCTTGATGAACTCATAGATGGATCTTGGTGAAACCGTAGGAAAATTTTTGTTTTCTGCAACGTTCCCTGACAGTGGCATCATGAGCTAGGTCTATGCGTAGTTCTCTTGCACGAGTAGAACACAATTTGTTGTGGGCATAGATGTTGTCAACTTTCTTGCCGCCACTAGTCTTATCTTGCTTCAGCGGTATTGTGGGATGAAGCGGCCCGGACCAACCTTACACGTACGCTTACGTGAGACCGGTTCCACCGACTAACATGCACAAGTTGCATAAGGTGGCTGGCGGGTGTCTGTCTCTCCCACTTTAGTTGGAGCGGATTCGATGAAAAGTGTCCTTATGAAGGGTAAATAGAAGTTAACAAATCACGTTGTGGCTTTCACGTAGTTAAGAAAACGTTCTTGCTAGAACCCTTTTTCAGCCACGTAAAACTTGCAACAACAATTAGAAGACGTCTAACTTGTTTTTGCAGCAAGTGCTTTGTGATATGATATGGCCAAAGTTGTGATGAATGATGAATGATATATATGTGATGTATGAGATGTTCATGCTATTGTAATAGGAATCACGACTTGCATGTCGATGAGTATGACAACCGGTAGGAGCCATAGGAGTTGTCTTTATTTTTTGTATGACCTGCGTGTCATTGAGAAACGCCATGTAAATTACTTTACTTTATTGCTAAACGCATTAGCCATAGTAGTAGAAGTAATAGTTGGCGAGCAACTTCATGGAGACACGATGATGGAGATCATGGTGTCATGCCGGTGACAAGATGATCATGGAGCCTCAAGATGGAGATCAAAGGAGCTATGTGATATTGGCCATATCATGTCACTATTATTATTTGATTGCATGTGATTTTTATCATGTTTTGCATCTTGTTTACTTAGAACGACGGTAGTAAATAAGATGATCTCTCATAATAATTTCAAGAAAGTGTTCCCCCTAACTGTGCACCGTTGCGACAGTACGTTGTTTCGAAGCACCACGTGATGATCGGGTGTTAGATTCTAACGTTCACATACAACGGGTGTAAGACAGATTTACACATGCAAACACTTAGGTTGACTTGACGAGCCTAGCATGTACAGACATGGCCTCGGAACACAGAAGACCTAAAGGTCGAGCATGAGTCGTATAGAAGATACGATCAACATGAAGATGTTCACCGATGTTGACTAGTCCGTCTCACGTGATGATCGGACACGGCCTAGTTAACTCGGATCATGTTATACTTAGATTACTAGAGGGATGTCTATCTAAGTGGGAGTTCATTATATAATTTGATTAGATGAACTTAATTATCATGAACTTAGTCTAAAATCTTTACAATATGTCTTGTAGATCAAATGGCCAACGTAGTCCTCAACTTCAACGCGTTCCTAGAGAAAACCAAGCTGAAAGACGATGGCAGCAACTATACGGACTGGGTCCGGAACCTGAGGATCATCCTCATAGCTGCCAAGAAAGATTATGTCCTACAAGCACCGCTAGGTGACGCACCCGTCCCACAGAACCAAGACGTTATGAACGCTTGGCAGACACGTGTTGATGACTACTCCCTCGTTCAGTGCGGCATGCTTTACAGCTTAGAGCCGGGGCTCCAAAAGCGTTTTGAGAGACATGGAGCATATGAGATGTTCGAAGAGCTGAAAATGGTTTTTCAAGCTCATGCCCGGGTCGAGAGATATGAAGTCTCCGATAAATTCTTCAGCTGTAAGATGGAGAAAAACAGTTCTGTCAGTGAGCACATACTCACTATGTCTGGGTTACATAACCGCTTGACTCAGCTGGGAGTTAATCTCCCGGATGACGCGGTCATTGACAGAATCCTCCAGTCGCTTCCACCGAGCTACAAGAGCTTTGTGATGAACTTCAATATGCAGGGGATGGAAAAGACCATTCCCGAATTATTTGCAATGCTGAAATCAGCAGAGGTAGAAGTCAAAAAGGAACATCAAGTGTTGATGGTGAATAAAACCACTAAGTTCAAGAAAGGCAAGGGTAAGAAGAACAAAAGGAAGGACGGCAAGGGAGTTGCCGCGCCCGGTAAGCAGGCTGCCAGGAAGAAGCCAAAGAATGGACCCAGGCCCGAGACTGGGTGCTTTTATTGCAAGGGAAGTTGTCACTGGAAGCGGAACTGCCCCAAGTACTTAGCGGACAAGAAGGCCGGCAAAACGAAAGGTATATGTGATATACATGTAATTGATGTGTACCTTACCAGTATTCGTAGTAGCTCCTGGGTATTTGATACCGGTGCGGTTGCTCACATTTGTAACTCAAAACAGGAGCTGCGGAATAAGCGGAGATTGGCGAAGGACGAGGTGACGATGCGAGTCGGGAATGGTTCCAAGGTCAATGTGATCGCCGTCGGCACGCTACCTCTACATTTACCTTCGGGATTATTTCTAAACCTTAATAATTGTTATTTAGTGCCAGCTTTGAGCATGAATATTGTATCAGGATCTCGTTTAATTCGAGATGGCTACTCATTTAAATCCGAGAATAATGGTTGTTCTATTTATATGAGAGATGTGTTTTATGGTCATGCTCCGATGGTGAATGGTTTATTCTTAATGAATCTCGAGCGTGATACTACACATGTTCATAGTGTGAGTACCAAAAGATGTAAGATTGATAATGATAGTCCCACATACTTGTGGCACTGCCGCCTTGGTCACATAGGTGTCAAACGCATGAAGAAGCTCCATGCTGATGGACTTTTAGAGTCTCTTGATTACGAATCATTTGACATGTGCGAACCATGCCTCATGGGTAAAATGACCAAGACTCCGTTCTCAGGAACAATGGAGCGAGCAACCAACTTATTGGAAAGCATACATATTGATGTGTGCGGTCCAATGAGTGTTGAGGCTCGCGGTGGCTATCGTTATGTTCTCACCCTCACTGATGACTTGAGTAGATATGGGTATGTCTACTTAATGAAACACAAGTCTGAACCTTTGAAAAGTTCAAGGAATTTCAGAGTGAGGTTGAGAATCAACGTGACAGGAAAATCAAGTTCCTGCGATCAGATCACGGAGGAGAATACTTGAGTCACGAGTTTGGCACGCACTTAAGAAAATGTGGAATAGTTTCACAACTCACGCCGCCTGGAACACCTCAGCGTAATGGTGTGTCCGAACGTCGTAATCGCACTCTATTAGATATGATGCGATCTATGATGTCTCTTGCCGATTTACCGCTTTCTTTTTGGGGCTATGCTTTAGAGACTGCCGCATTCACTTTAAATAGGGCTCCGCCGAAATCCGTTGAGACGACACCGTATGAATTATGGTTTGGGAAGAAACCTAAGCTGTCGTTTTCTAAAAGTTTGGGGATGCGATGCTTATGTCAAGAAACTTCAACCTGAAAAGCTCGAACCCAAGTCGGAAAAATGCGTCTTCATAGGATACCCTAAAGAAACTATTGGGTATACCTTCTACCTCAGATCCGAAGGCAAGATCTTTGTTGCCAAGAATGGATCCTTTCTAGAGAAGGAGTTTCTCTCGAAAGAAGTAAGTGGGAGGAAAGTAGACCTTAATGAAGTATTACCTCTTGAATCGGAAAATGGCGCAACTCAAGAAAATGTTCCTGAGGTGCCTGCACCGACTAGAGAGGAAGTTAATGATAATGATCAAGATACTTCTGATCAAGCTCCTACTGAAATTCGAAGGTCCACAAGGACACGTTCCGCACCAGTGTGGTACGGCAACCCTGTCTTGGAAATCATGTTGTTGGACAACAGTGAACCTTCGAACTATGAAGAAGCGATGGCGGGCCCGGATTCCGACAAATGGCTGGAAGCCATGAAATCCGAGATAGGATCCATGTATGAAAACGAAGTATGGACTTTGACTGACTTGCCTGTTGAGCGGCGAGCCATAGAAAATAAATGGATCTTTAAGAAGAAGACAGACGCGGATGGTAATGTGACCATCTATAAAGCTCGACTTGTCGCTAAGGGTTATCGACAAGTTCAAGGGGTTGACTACGATGAGACTTTCTCACCGGTAGCGAAGCTAAAGTCCGTCCGAATCATGTTAGCTATTGCCGCATTCTACGATTATGAGATATGGCAAATGGACGTCAAAACAG